>NC_051444.1:13326173-13348920 GCF_001649575.2 Kryptolebias marmoratus
TCTGGGTCTGGGTCTGGATCTAGATCTGGAGCGAAGCCCCCCCCCCAACCCTCACCCCCAACCCACTCCCCCCCATTCCCGTAAGACTTCCAGGCAAACGGAGGGGCCTTTAATCCAGCGCCGTGGCACGGCGCGTAAAGGCTAATAACATGTAGGAGTGAACGATGCTTCTCGCGTCTGTTTGGTTCTTTTGCACTAAAATCCGCGCAGCGCAGGGAGCTCATCCAATGCAAAAGTGCAAAGGATTCTTGCTGCAGCCTACACACACACTGCGAGCCTGCTGCTACTGCTGCTGCTGCTGCTGCTGCTGCTGCTTTACTCACCCCGATCACCACCGAGGGAGACATTACTATCTGCAAGGGGACACGATGTAAATCTCACCCAGGTAAGTCTGTTGGCTTCCTATAGATAATTAATTATTGCGCAGAGAAGGGGCTCTCCCATGCACGGCCATCATCATTCAGCGCCTCTGAGAGCTTTAAGGAAATCAGTGCAGTTTATCACAGGAGCTATTATTACACACACACACACACACACACACACACACACACACACACACACACTGGAAGGAGCGTGGGAAGTCTGACACCCAACTCTGCACAGTGACAAATGTTGGAGAGCTGTTGGCAGATAAAGTGCATCGAAGCTAAAAGTTAAGTTGTTTCAGAGGAGCTCAAAGCACTTTCTGTGACTTCTCGGAACACACTAAAACCCCCTGGTTTACCCGGCTTTGGGTCAAATTACCAAGGGGTAGATTTAACTCAGCAGGGTAAGGGTATCGGCTTTCTATCCAGAAATATGATAGAAATTGGGTTCAAATGACTAATTTGTTAAATTAGAGATATATAATAAGTGAAGTTAAAAGAACAATCCAAAATATGGGTTATTAGATGTTATTATACTATTATTTTCTTGTTTTAATTTTTCCATACATTTTTTTAAAGTTTCACTTTTTCCTTATTGTTTCTACTATTTTAGCCATTCACATATCAATATGCATTAAGGCGATGGCTGCTATGACTGTTGGCTTTTGTGACTTAAAACTCTTGAAAGCATTGAACTTTATTTGCAAATATTTTCCCTGTAGAAATACACTGAGATCTCTTCAAAAACAAATT
Source organism: Kryptolebias marmoratus (assembly GCF_001649575.2). Lineage (NCBI taxonomy): Eukaryota > Metazoa > Chordata > Actinopteri > Cyprinodontiformes > Rivulidae > Kryptolebias > Kryptolebias marmoratus. The sequence goes on from NC_051444.1 coordinate 13,327,292, forward strand.
GGCTTCAGCAGACTTGCTCCTTTGTTGTCTTCTTATGCTGCTTTAAGCCTTTAGTCAGCCCTTTTTTAAATTTAACCTCAAGCTAACTTTTTGGTACTTTCAGCTTGTCTTTTGCTACTTTTAGTCTTAAGCTAATATTTTTTTACTTCTACCTTTTGGTTAGCCCTGTGTTATTTCCATCTTTTAGCTTTGAAGTTACTTTGAACGTCTTCTCTTTATTTATTACATCTTACAGCAGATTTTTATCAGTATATTCCATCATTTTTAATGTCTCTAGACCTTATTTTTGGCCCTTGTTAGCACATTACTCACACTAAAACCTTTCTTAGAGAGCTCAGGTGTATTGTGAAGGAACTTATAAACTTGGATCACATGTCCTTATATTGGTAACTCAAAACACTGCTAATTAAAAATATCTTAAAGAACCTCTGATATGATTAGACACATATCAGAAGCATCCAGAATAAGAGTTACCTTTTGTGGAGGAACAGTTTACAGCACACCACTGCATGAGACCTCATGTGTTTTGTTGGCCTTATAATATTCCTGTGAAGTGGTATATTTGTAACACCGTGATGAGTTCAAGTGTCTGTGTTCTCCCCAGTTTTGACATGAAAGCAGCAGCTCTCAGGTGGGAAGGTGAACTGCGGCTCTAAAACAGGTAGAAGTGAGTGGAGACCTTGTGAAAAGCACCACCACCACATTGCTGCCTTCTCCATCACCTATCATCATGGCTAATGCTGAGTAAGTACAGCAAACGCATCCCGACCTCCACTTTTTTCTCCCTTGCTGCCAGTCTGCAGTATAAATGTGTACCTGCCTGTTTCCACACACATGGACTATATAAAATGTCCTAATAGTAGCCAGTGGAAAAGCTACATTGTCTTATGAATTTCTTTTTTTTTCTTCTTCACTTAAACCCTTTTTTCCTCTCCTGTTTTGCCGTTACCCAGTCTCTCCTTTGCTGCTGTTTAGCTGGTTTATGCGTCTCCATTTGTACAATAATGACCTTTATTCACTGAGACACTGCTCTCATTGAGGCATTGCAGACCCCCAGCCCTCTGAATGAACATGCAGATTCATGAAAACACACCTGCACAGTGCTGACTATAGAACATTTATTCTGCTGGCAGAAACACTAATAATTAAATGCCCAGCATTTCTTGAAGGAATGCGCATCGTCTGCCGCCTTTCATGTCAGAGTTTTAAACTGCGATCATCTTGTGATGAGAAGGGCTGAAGTTAATGGGTTGGAGATGACTCTTAGCTACCGCCACACCAAACTTTAGTGCAGTATCTGGAAATTGGGAAAGTTATAGCTAAGCTTGTTGGCTAAGCTTGATTAGCGCTAAAAAAAACAAACACACTCGGATAACTCTCTTAAATCTACCTTGATATTAAATGGTATTGCTTATGATTCTCAAACTTTTCCTTTGTCACCAAACAATCTTCACTTCAAACTTTTTTCTTTTCGTCTTCTTCCTGCAATAAGTTTACTGTGAACAGCTGATTCATTACTGAGGGAACATCCAGTGTGTGTATGTTCGTAAGTGTGAGAAAAGAAGTACGGGAGAGCGCTGAAAACCATTCTTCTTTGTCAGCTCCTGATTCTGCTGGCGTACTGTGACTCGGTAATTTGTCTTGTCTTAACTAGCTGCGTTTATTCTCCCAACCTAGATGAATGGCCCCAAATCTTTGCTCCATTTGGGCTTTTATGAGAACATCAGTTCAGCTTGTAGTTGTGTACACATATCAGCCCAGAGGATCTTAGGAACAAGGCCGAGCCGTAACATGAGTGAGGTGAGATGCGTTAGAAGACAGATGAGCATCTGAGAGCATTCATGGAAACGGGGAGATGATTAAGCACTGCTATGGCACGTGTTCAGTATTTATTTCTCTGAACTTTCACTAATCCTTGCTTTGAGACCCATGCAGACACTTTTGGTTCTGAAATGTTAATAATCTTAAGAAAATAACTGAGAGCACCAGTTTGAGCTACAGCAAAACGCTTTCTTTTTATTATCAAACGAACATGTTCAGTTCAGGTATATACTGAGTACAAAAATCTGTCATAAAATACAAAAATTAAAGTACAGACTGAGTTGCGTGTGCCTAATATTACGATGACGGCATGTGCTGTTAGAGTCCTGCACCAGAAGGCTCAGTGTCTCTTGTGTTGTCAGTTTGTACCTGTAAAGGTTAGATAAGAGACCGGTCACACCAGGGCCAGAACATGCTTTTGTTCATTCTGCCAATTCATTACAGGTTAATCTGTAGTATTATTAATGAGCTAATGTGCTCTGCTGGCTTCATTAATGTCTACTGGCAAGAAATAATGCAGCTTTCTCTGGAAATTCAATTGGCCTTTTTAGGAAACAGCCCGAGGCGGTTGTTAAATTCGGCTGAAATGACACATGCTACAACATTCCCTTTGTTAAACACAAACTTTTAAAGCCTTTGTCATACTCCATCACCAGAAATGCTGTAATAAGCATGCAGTGAAACATGTGTTACAGTAACCTGACTGAATAACGTTGTCTTATTGGGTAGAAGTTCTGAAACCGCTTGCTGTTTCAGACACATATGAGATGACTCTGTAACACTAATACCCACTGATGTGCGGCTTCTTTAAAGTTGTCCTCGGCAGCTGGCGGGAGCAGTGAACATCTGCTTTGTTTTCAGTCTTCTGGCCAAGTTTGACGTGCATTTCACATCTTCAGTCACTCATCTGACACTGTCTCACCTTACACGTGTGTGTTGATCCGGACGAAGTGTGCCTGCGTGTACTTCTCCCTCGGATCGCGCATTTGCAAGGCTAATGTTGCGCCGCCAAAAAGGGAGTGGAAGGAAATGTGCTTCATGATGTAAATGATGTTCACATGATCCCATTTTATTCATGATGCACAAGTTTACATCAAAAAGGCTGACTTACTCAATCAAACACTGAGATCACTTGGAAACGTTTAAGAGAAGCATTGCTTTAGAAAAAAAATCAGAGGGTCATCGTAGTCCTTATCATGATTATTTTCCTTGTTTTGTTTTAGTAGCATATTCTCAAAAACAGAACCTCAAGTTTTTCTTTTTATCAAGGTATCTGAGCTTTCTTTTATGTCAGAAATAAGGTATTTTTAAAGAAATTTCAAGTTATTAAAACTGATTACATTGCTTTAGTTCCATGTAAAGAGCTCAGATTTGTATGTTTCTGTGCTCACAGTGACATTGTTAGCAGGTCTGTTCGGTGTATTAGCGTTCCAATATTTTGCTGACTGGCAACAAAGTCGAATCACTCCCCGTCCTTGTCCCGCAGCTCTTTGTAAGTCAGCCGTTCCGCAGGAAGTGGGGAGCGAGGATTTCATTCACCTGAGGAAGAGCACTCTTCTGCGCCACTGGTCCTCTGTTACTTTCATGACCTTCTGTTTTGGTCAGTGAAATCCCTCAAGCAACTTTTGTCACGCGCTGACCTTTCCTACCTGGCCCCGCAAACACAACAGTCCACTATTTAATTTTATCTGCGCCCCTCAGGGAAAGCTGCTCCCCCTGAATATCACTTCTGTCCGGTGGCTGCTCCTCTGTTGCCGCGGCCTTGTTTGTCTTTTTGTGAAATAATGTTTTCAGAGTTTTTCTATTGCCCCTTTCTGTTAGATTAAAAACAGCCAGAAAGGTCAGAATCTGTATAAAAGGCAGTGAGTGCAGTCTTTGTTTTTCAGTTTGTTGTTATTTTGGGGATATTAATATACTGAAGCCATTAATATGTAGCATGCAAAACACTAATAAAGATGCTAAAGACACATTTGAGTACAAGGACTAGAAAGTCATGCTAGTCTTTTATTTACTGAGTTGTTCACATTATTTGTGTAATTGCTTAACTGTTTTGGTCCTACTTTTTATCTCATAGTTGATAATGGCTTTAAGTTATTTTTTATTTTTTTGTACTTTAATGAAACATTTGTACTCAGCCTCCCCGAGTCAGTACTTTGTAGAACCACCTTTGGCCACAATTCAAGCAGCAAGTCTTTTTGTGTTCGTTCTACCAGTTTTGCACATCTAGAGTCTGAAACTTTTGCCCATTCTCCTTTGCAAAAAAGCTCAAGCTTAGTCAGATTGGATGGAGAGCATCTGCGAAAAGCAATTTTCTAATCTTACACCATATTCTCAAGCGAATTAAGGTCTTTTGCAGCCTCTAATATGTTATCTTCCAGGATTACTCTGTATTTAGCTCCACCCATCTCCCCATAAACTTAGACTCTGCTGAAGAAAAGCATCTCCACAGCATGATGCTGCCACCACCATTTTTCGTAGCAGAGTCTGCATGTTTCTTCTTCCACATGTTTGCTATGTCCTCTACTTGGCTTGAGGCAAACTGAAAACGGGACTTCTTATGACTTTCTTTCATTAAGGCACTCTTCTTACCACTGTTCCATGAAAGGCCAGATTTGAGGAGTGCTTGACTAAGAGTTGTCCTGTCGACATATTCTTCCATCTGAGCTGTGGATCTCTGCAGCTTCTCCAGAGTAACCATGGGTTTCTTGGCTGCTTCTTGGATTAATGCTCTTCTTGCCCAGCCTGTCTGTTTAGGTGGATGGTCATATCTTAGCAGGACTGCAGTTGTACCGTCCTCTTTCTATTTTCTAATGATGGCTTGAACAAAGCTCTGTGAAATGTTCAAAACTCAAGGTGTTATTTTATAACCTAATCCTGCTTTAAACTTCCCAACAATGTTATCCCTGACTTGTCTGCTGTGTTCCTTGGGCTTCATGATGCAGTTTGATCACTAATGTTCTGAAACAAACCTCTGAGGCCTTCTCAAAACAGCTGGATTTATACTGGGATTAAATTACACACAGGAAGACTTCTGAACTAATTAGGTGAATACAAATGCATGTCACACTTTTCAGATTTTTATTTGTTAGAAATAATTTTGAAAACCCTATATCATTTTCTTTGCTCCAGTTCATAATAATGTACTACACTGTATTGGTTTATCACATACAATCATAGTAAAATACTTTGAAGTTTGTGTTTGTAATGTGACAAAATATGGAAAAGTTCAAGGAGTACAAATACTTTTTCAAGGCACTGTACAGTATATCCACACTCAGGTATTATAGTAACAAGTGAGGCATGCTTGAAATCTCCATGGGTAAATAAAACAGCAAAATTCCCCGTTGATTTCCTTGCTTTAGATGGAAAAACATCTCTTACAAATCCACACCGAGGTCAGCACCTTTTTCCGAATCCTTGACTGTCAGCCAGGCAGAGAGCCGGGCCCATCGCTGTGAGCTGTGGGCTCGCGGGCTCTGGACAGCTTGTGTCTGCCACGAGTAGTTATGTGTATGGTTCTGATTGCTTGGGAATAGAGCCAAACCTGCTGCTGCGCTGCGAACGAGAGGGGGTATAGATGAGGACAAGTGGTGAAGAAAACAGCATCTATCAGACCTCCTCGCTGTGGCCAACTCTGCACATCCACAGTCTTGGAGCGCAGATCAATTCCTCCAAGAGGAAATTTGTCACGGAGATGCATCGACCACCTCCACAGAACAACAGTGTACTTGTTCATAGTGACATACTGTGAATTATTTCAGTGGGAAACGTTGTAATGCATTGCATTCGCTTGATCAGTTGGACATGTTTAGTGCAGTGCTTTTATTTGGTGTTATTTAACGAAACAAATCAGTATCAATGATCTGGAAATCTGAACATTCAAGCAAACATGCTGCTGCCTTTTATACTGTTTTTTTTTTTTATTGTTCAATATCTGTTGGCCTCCCTCATATGATCCATATTGCAGCGTTGTATATGAGTCAACAGCATCACAGCCTCCGGTGACTCTCTTTTTGACCATATAGAATATGAATCTTCAAAGAAATGTGAGGCCCTCTTGCCGAGGGAAATAATCCTGTCAGACTGAAATGAGAGCAGCAGCTCCTGAGACCAGAATGCAATAACACAAACAGTTTTTGTTAATGAAAAGCAACGCTGTTTTATGCTGCACATGCAGAGGTGATACCCTTGCATAGTTTTGCCACATTTATTTTTGGAAATTGTGTCAGTTCTGATATGATACAAATGAAGTAGGAAATCTCTCTGCAGCTGGTTTTTATTTGGGATTTCTGAACATTTCCTGGAGAAGCTGCACGTTTGGATGTGAATGAGTTGGTCTAAATGTATATTTCCAAGTTTATCCAGGCACTTTTCTAACATATTAAAGTGGGGGGAAACAGAGTGAATACTTGTCTGTACCATAAAGTGTGTGTGTGTGTGTTTTGATATAGGCTGCTGTTTCATTACCTTTTTCTTCTTCTTACCTGCATGTCGCAGAGCAAGTGATTAAAACAAGCCAAATTACTTATTGGATTTTCAGAAGCTGCCTTGATGAAGTTAAGCTCTGCTCTGCTTGCTCACATTATGAACCCGTTTTTCTACTTTTTTTGTGTGTGCACAATTTAGTGAAAGTATCTTTATAGCAAAACCATTAATTTTACTTTGGTTTGAAGTCACTACTTCTCTGTATGTTGAGCTTTCCCTGCATCTCTTGTCTGGATTTGATGTGTTTGTGGGACATCTGTAAATTCTGGCTTCAAGCTATATAAACAGGCATTGTTAGTCGTAAAGACTTTGATTCTAGCAGCTACTTTAATCGAGTTTTTCTGACTCAAAAAGCTCCCTGTCAAGCATTGTGTCAGTTTCATGTGTGATCTGTGGAGGCCTTGCATTTGAACCACTAACCTTCCAATTTCCAGTCAGCTGCTCGTCTTTTCTGCTCGACTGCTGGCCCTTTTCTTTTGCACATCATCTTTGTTTCCCCACCAACACAGAAACTACTCTATGTGTGAATAATTGTGTTGATTTCAGCAGAATTTGCGTAATCACACAGTTTGTAACAGCTCAGGCATTTCGCAGTGGTGGAGTAAATAGGCACTCAGCTGAATTTTTTTATTTGTTTATTTTTCTTTCTTGGAGAATACACATGTTTCTACAATAACTACTTATTCTATGAGTTGATGCGTGAGTTGTTGACAATCAACTCGCATCTTTATCATTTACTTGAATTTTATTTTATCAATCAAGGTCACTACTTGTTTTTTCAGTCTATAATTAAAGAACACTGAGTTACTTATCTTTACTGCAGGTAAAGTTGGCACTTTATCTTGTAAGATAGTTGTTTATTTGTGATATGTTTTGGAGGTTTTTTTATATAGTGTGCAAAAAAACAAAACAATTGGACTCATTTGGCATTTTGTGTCTATATTCAGATAAGAAAAATACCAAATTGAATTACTGCCTCACTTTCTTCATATGTTATTCCCTTTTTTTACATATCCAGTACCTCTTGAGACTGATTTATAAAAGACTTGGCTCCCTTTAAAAAACACAAGTTGAAAATTTGCTGGTAGCATCCTTCATGCGTCACATTGCTGGATAAGCACTTAGACCAAATCACCCAAGCAATTCAGTGAAGAGATCCGACTGTGTTCATTTTTCAAGCAGCTATGTATATATTTATGAATTCTGAATCTGGAAACTGCAGTGAAGAAGTGAAATTATGCTACATATCAGCAAGTGCCAACTGGGGGTCCGTGGGCCACATCTGGCCTGCAAGCTCATTTCGTTTGGCCCATAAATTAGATATTATTAAATTATGCAAAGTTCTGTACAAAAGTCGGCTCAGAGAGGGTTAATGGCTGCACAGCCTTAGCCGAAGAGAGTGCTCGCTCACAGCATGTAATCTGTCCCTACTCTGACGGCGAAACACAGCAGTGGGAGGTGATGCAGCTGAGTGCTCACAGAGTATGCGGCTTTTTAACTTAGTGTGAGAAGCGCTAAAGCTAGTATCTCACTGCAACTGGTGAAGACCAGTGTGCAAAGGGCATTTGCACGGGAGTCTCCAAAATGGCTCAAAATGTTCATGGGAGCCCCTCAGTTTCCAGTTTTCTCAGTCAAAGAGACTCACAGTCTTGTTGCTTGAATTTTGAACATGTTCAAAGAATTTTTGTGGCAATTTTTCCCTCAAAATAGTATTGTTGCGGGTATTCAAACCCATCTTGAACCCTTCTCAGTTTAGTTTCTGTGATTCTCGAGTTCTAGAGCTGTATTTTGAGATGTGTATGGGAGCTTTCCGAGGCTTCAGCCCCAAATATCCACGTCTACCCACGCTGATGATAAATAATAACGATTGAAAAATGGTCCAAATCTGCCTAGCTTCATTTTAAAAGTGTATTTCAGTGGATTAAATCATGAGCACTGGGGTGGCTTCCAAGGTGGCTGCAAAGCAGGTCGGGACGGGTATGACGTGGGTGGAGGTGGGCAACAAAATAATGTGCGTATCTTAGAATACAATTCTGCACACGAAAAATAGAATATGACCACTCAAAATGCAGCTGCACAGCTCGCTGGTCGCTTGGTCACCAACACTCAATATTTAGTGAGACTGCAACTGAAGATTTGCCTGTTTTCTTGTAATTTTGAGTTGCCAACTAATCTTCAACAATTGCTCCTGCATAGGGCATAATTTTTTTCTTGACAGTCTTCATTACTTGGTGTCTAAAATAAGGTTTGAATTTCTACACAACTTTCATATTTGAACAAATGTAGTTTTGATTTTAGCCTACACATCTATGGACAATTTTCATACTAAAAATGTTTACAGCCTCCTCCACCCGATTGAATTAAGAACTGAACTTCTGAAATAGTTAGGCTCTGTAGGAAAATAAAGAAATGTTGCTCAGGTGCTATGCTAAGTTAATAAGTTCAAATAAAAAGCTTGAATCATTTGCAGTGGTATTAGCCACTGTTGAAAAGTATTTTTTCTGTGTAGCTGTTTAGAGTAGGTGTAAACTGCAAATGTATTACCGGTTAAAATAATTGGTCCTAATTTCTTAAGACTTTTGAAAAATACAAGAATGTGGCGAATGCCATCAGTTTCTGACAGCAGAAAATTGATTTACATAGAACAGACTGGCCATTTTTAGAAACAAAGGGATATATATTTATATGATATATATATATATATATATATATATATATATATATATATATATATATGGTCAAACCTTTTTAAAAGATGACATTAATGCTGTTTTTAGTGGGTCACCGAAACTGTCTTTTGGGGTGCGGGGCCAGCACATGTGTGAGTTTTTAAACTGATATATTTTTATCATTTACCTGCATGTTGGCCAGGTTCTGTGTCTCCCTTTGGTTGTGTTTTAGGTCACTGTGTGCTGCCTGTCACAGCAGATTGAGACGACTCTGTGGAAAGACAAATCATTAAACAGCAGGTTACAGGAACTACCCCTTGGATTTCTTCCTGACTCAACCATTGGGAGCTAAAATCTATTTCTCTGCATTTTCTTTCTCAAGCTGTGGTCAACTATCTTTGCCCTTTTTGATCTCTAACCATTTTCTTTATACCTTACTTCCAACATAACTTTCCCCTCATTTTTGCATGGCACCTTCCCTTTTTAGTCCAATTCACTTCAGCCGTTGTGTTCTTTTTTCATCCCTCGTCTCTTTTCCTCACGCCTCCTCCTGGTTCCAGCCATCCCCTGTTCCAGTTGTGTAACCCTCCCCTGATAGCCTCTTCTTTTTTTGTCCCACTCTTCTTTTAGTTTCCCCTCCAGATCCACCTTTTTCCTGACTCCCTTTGACATTTGAAGGAGAGAGGGGATTCGCTCAGCTGACAAAGGGAGAAGCGGTGACGTCACAGCAGACATGATACACCAGCATCTGCTCTGCTCTAAAAATACCCACCACAGGGCACACACAGTCAGTCTGCAGCTACACTCAGCATTTATTTCCACCTCTATGCTCTGCTGAGATGGCCCAGCTTTTCACACAACTGGGGCTTGTGGGCACGTTGGGCTGCACGCTGCTGGCCTACAACTCAGCAGCCTTGATGTGTTCACACATTTTGGTTTAAGACCCTATGAGTGTATAAGAGGATGGAGAGACTGGAGGGTGGATGCACTCTCCTGAAGATCTTTTTCCCCCTGATTAGTGGAAAACACTGATGTGAAGCTGTTCATGGTAAAAATCTAACTACAATGGAGTTTACAGTTAATAATTCATTGAACTGACCTAGTCTTTTCTGTTGTCATTTTTCTTAGTTTTTTAGTTTCAGGTGTTTTAGTCAGAGTTTGGGTTAGGTCCCTGATCTCCAGTGATGGACAATCTTAATGCATCAGCATACCAAGACAAGTTGAACAATCTTATGCTTCCAACTTTGTGGCAACCCTTTGGGGAAGCCCTTTTCTATTCCAACATGATTATGCCCCAGTGCACAAAGCAAAGACTATAAAATCATGGTTTGATGAGTTTGATGTGGCCTACAGAGAACTCTGACCTCAACACATTTGAGCACCTCTGAGATGAACTGGAACAGGAATTGTGAACCAGAATTTCTTGTCTAACATCAGTGCCAGACCCCATGAATGCTCTACACCACGAATGGGCACAAATTCCCACAGAAACACTCCAAAATCTTGTATAAAGCCTTGCAGGAAAAGAGGAAGCTGTTATGAGTGCAAAAGGGGAGAACCGATTCCATATAGTCTCTGTTGGTATGATGATCAGGTTACTGTGTGGACTTTGCCTTTATTTTACAGCAACAATATCTTACTTTTTACACCCGTTTATATAAATGCGCAAGTTACTAGTCAGTTTGTAAAAAAAATAAATTTTTATGCTCTTATTATGTTGCTTTTCAACATAAAACTGCTATTTTTGCAGATATTAAAAAAACAACAACAAAAACAAATAGTAGCTAAAATAAGGTTGCTTTCTTATAAAAAGTAAACGGAACCCATAATTAGCATGAAAAATTAACATAACTGAAATAAATACTTTCAAACACTGTGATGTTTTTGTTATTAGAATATTTTACAAGAAACATCTAATGCTGCTTGTTCAAAAGAATTCATTTCAGCATATATTTATCTAAAGGTTATCTGATGATTTTTTAAAATCTATTTATGGTAATGGTATGTTTGCAAATTGGCTAACACTTTTTTAGACAGTGGCTTAAGTGGTTAGATTTTTGTCAGACTTCCTAATTTTTCCCCACCCTGCTCTGTTCTCTTTGATATGCTGACAGGATGAGCTTTTTAAAAAAATATTTCAGAAATGACCTTAAACTCTGGTTTTACACATCAAACTACAAAAATATTTACCTTGGTAACTAAAATGAGAAATCTAACCATGCATTAATTTAATCATTCCACTTTTCTAATTTCTAAAGTCAGCTTGTTAGTTTGAAAGGTTTTTGAGAATTGGGTTCATTTAGTAAATCTTGCTTGGCTTTTTTTCCCCTTCTTTTTATCTCCTCTATGTGTGTGCGTGTGTGTGTCTTTTGTGCGTCTGTTGCTGGTGTTGGCATGGAACTAGGGAAGTGGAACAGGCAGGTCTGTCAGACTTGGAGATCATCTCGCAGCCGGTGGAGGATGAGAACCAGCGCCTGGCTCCTCCGGTCCAGCTGGTGAGCTTTGGCTACAGAGATCTGCCGCTCGCGGCTCTGGACCTCTCGTTGGCCGGCTCGCAGCTGCTGTCCAATGCAGATGAAGATGAGAACAGAGAAGGGTGAGTAGAAGTTGTTATAGTGTAATTAGCTGCTGTGGTAACGCAAAAGACATATGAACGAATGAACGAATATGTATTAAAACCAAATAAGATGTGTTTCTTTACTCTGTTTGGCAAACATTTTGAACATCAGTGTTGATTCTTAAAGCTTATGAACATTACTTTGTGATCATATTGAACTCATTACACCAATGCAACAAACTCTAAGATACAGCCTTCCAAAAAATCCCTTTATTCCTTACTTCCTTGGCTTGATCTGAGTCCAAAGAAGCTCTTAATGACCTACTATTTTTAACAAGAGATATCAAACTTGTTTTCTAATTTTTTTGAAGCTGACATTATATTTTGAGGTTTTTATGACATGTCTGTAACATGCTCTGCTCAAAACACCATATAAAACATACCTATTTTCTCCCTTTATTTTACTGCACATACAAATGACAAATTACAGCATTTAAGTGCTGATAAGAAGTCTAAATTTCTATTTTCCAGCTGGGATAGAACAAAAGATTAGTGGTAGAACAATATTAGTTCCTATATTTCTTAGGTTAAATTAACTATTTAACTGATGATGTACCATTCCTTATAGTGGCAAAAATATAAAAAGACATTTCAACTAATTGCTGCATGATTTGTAGTTGCTGAATGGAAACAAAAATTGTGGGATTAGAAAATTCTGCTTTGAAATCTCTGAGACATACTTCTTATTAAAATTAAATTTAAACCCATAATAATAACCCCCAGAGCTCCCGGAGGACTCATGTTTTTCTTTTTCTTCTTTTCCTTTTTTTCATTTTAATCCCTGCTGTGATCTTTGTGTCATCACAGTTTTATTGAAGTAATCTCTAGTGACTTTCTCATAGTTTATGGCTTCATTTTGCTCTGGCTGGGAATGTGATTGTAGCATGTTACATCCACTAGCTAATGAGTTTTTTTACCTTTGTATATTTAATTTATATCAAGTTGACAAGTTTTGGAAACTAACTTGAAGAATTCAAATCAAACATGTTGAACCTGACCATCTCCCAAAGGACTTGATTACCGTCATAAATGAAAAGCATCCATTTTGTCTATCATTAAATTATGAAAACATGTAAAAAAAATGTTTGGCCCATTGTGTCACAGAGTGTTGATCAACTTTATTGAGCTTAAAATTAAATTAAAATGAGTAAAATTAGTCACAAAACTGAAGAAAAACAAAACATCAACAAAGAAAAATGTGACAGATCCATTTTTATTAAAAAAAGACATTTCTATGAACTTTTGGTTCAGAGGAAGCGCTTGTTACCATTATCTGAAGAATTATTCAGAGTGAAATAGCTCACTGAACTGGATCGGCGTTCAGAACTTGTCAAACATCAGACTTCGTGGCGACTGACAGCAGTGGAACGCCATTCATTCCCTTCTGTCTCATCTGAGCACGCGGCTCCACGGTGGAGGTGTCTACCTTTCAGTTTCTCCTTACAGCAAGTCAGCAGAGGATCTGACTGATGCAAAGCAAACTTTACAGATCTTTCCATCGTCAGCAGTGACGGGACTCAGAAGAGACTTGAAGAGACAGCAGAGCGCAGCTTGTGTTGGTCTTTGCAGAAAATTCCAAAGACGGTAGCTGGAAGGGGTCAAAGGGTGCACGAGCGTTATTGATTGAGCATGTCAGCTGTAAGCAGACCAAATATAATGAGAATATACGCTGAAGCAGTTCGCTCACCATATGGTTTGTAAAGTTAAGCAGATTTCTGTCTAGCTCCACTGGAACACTCATGCCTAATTTTATCATACAGGGGATATAAAAAGTTTACACATCCCTGTTAAAATGCCAGATGTTTGTGATGTCTAAAAATAAAACCGTAACAAATAATTTTAAAACTTATTTCACCTTTACTGTGACATGCAGTATACCATGTACAACTCAACAACAACAAAAAATAAATTGTGGAGAAAATAGAAAAAGTTGCAATAAGCTGGTTGCATAGGTGTTCACACCCTAAAACTAATACTTTGTTGAAGCACCTTTTGACTTAATTACTACCTTTGTTCTACTTGGAAACACACCTCCCATCGATTAAAGTGACTGAAAAACTTGAAATAAACTCCAGCAGTATTTTCCTGACATTTACAGTTCTTTGTTGGATCCTACAGCAAAAAAAAAAAAAGGTTCACAAAGAGCTCACAAAGCATCAAAAGGTTCTCATTGTTACAAAGTATTAGTTAGGAAAAAGTTACAAAAAAATCCCCCAAATTAGTTAACCAATGTAACAGTGTGACAAAAGTCATATCAAGAAGTGAAGAAAATATGACATAACACTGAAAATGCTGAGAACTGGCCGTGCCTTCAAAACTGATGGAAAGGCGAGACAGAAACTGGTCAGGGAAGCTGCAGAGAGACCTACAGCAACAACAAAAAAGCTGCAGGAAGTTCTGACAAATACTGGTTTGGATCTACATGTAACATCAATCTCCTGTGTTCTCCATATGTCTGAACTTTGGGATAGGGAAGCTTCTTTTACAAAGAAAAACAACTAGGCCTAGCTAAATACTGTAAAATATATATATCAAATCTCCCAAAAACCTATGAGAAAATGTGTTCTGGTCTGATGAACCCAAGGTTAAACTTTTTAGCCACCATTTCTAAAGGGTCTGTTTTCTGCAAGAATGAGACTATAGCTCGCTAAAAGTATAACATCCCCTCATTGAAACACAGTGGTGCCAGCATCATGCTGTGGGGTTGCTTTTCTTCAGCAGGGACAGACATTTTCATGAAGACGAAAGGAATTATGAGCAGTTCTAAATACCTGTTTATTTTGGCCTAAAATCTTCAGATGTCTGCAAAAAAGTTGAAGATGAAAAGACATTTTTAAAACAGCAGGGAGACCAAGAATACATCTAAATCAACAAAAAATGTCTTTATTAAAAAAAACAAAAACAACCAATAACAGTCTTGGAGCGTTTTAGCCAGAGACTGGACCTAAACTTGATAAAACCTCTGTGTGGTGATCTGAAGGGAGCTGTCCACAAGAGTCTCTTCCAATCAAATAGAATTTGAACACTTTAGCAGGGCAGAGTAAGGCAGACATTAGCAAGTCAAGATGTGGCCTACTAATATACTCCTTAAGAAGACTGAAGGCTGTAACTAAATAAGAAGTTGCTTCAACAAAGTATTAGTTTTAGGGTGTGCTCACCAATGAAATTAGCTTCTTGCACCTTTTTATTTTTTATATTTTATACAGGATCTATCATAGTAAAAATGAAATTAAAAAATTTAAATTATTTATTTTAATTTCTTCTTTTTACATCACAAAAATCTGGCATGTGAACCTTTTATATCCCTTATTTGTGTGCTGTATTTGCCTACAGAGTGTATTTAGCATGTTATAGACTAACAAACTCCTGTTGAGAAGGCTGCTGTAGTTGTGGTTAAACTCCACATTTGCACTGTAACTTTCAGCAGGAGCCACCGTGTCCACAGAGATTCTCACTCACACACTCTCACACGCACCATCAGTCTTGCGTAAATGACACCCAGAATGCAAGATCATCATCTATCATGTGTTAAGTCTCCCTCCACAAGTCCTTGACTCTCTGTCCCCATCGCTCAGTACAACGTCCATTTATCATTAAATGACAACCTCTGGCTTGTTCGGGAGCCGTAAGTAACTGAGATCAATTCATCATTTCAGACTAAATATCCTCCCCCGCCACCCCCCCACCTGCTGACAATATACTAAGAGCCTTTAATATAAGTGACATTCTACAGTGCACAAGCCAGAAGCTGATAGTACAACACGTGTAATTTCTTGTAAGCACTTTGTATTGTTTAACTATCATTTTTTTCTAATATTTGACAGGGTCTTACACAGCTGTTATTTCTGCAAAACTGTCTGACAAGAACATTTTAATAAACAAGATTTCCTCAAACAAGTATAATGTCCTTTAAAACAAGTTAAATTTTCAATCATAAAAATGCCCCAACAGCATTTTACCTGCTACCGTGAAAGGCAGGTGATCATGTAATTGGCTGTGTTTGTGCACATGTGTGTTTGTCTGTCTGTTTGTTTGTTAGCAAAATATCTTATGATACACTTGATGGGTTTTCATGAAACTTCCAGAAAGTAATCAGTGGGTGTACTGTATGTCTGCAACTGATGAAGTTTTCGAGTACACTTAATTTATTATGGTTGCCACAGCTAAGCAATCTTTAGGAAACACAGAAATGACTACAAATCAGTCAAATATTGATTAATAATTAGTTGTTGCTGAGACAAGACCTGTGTTTAAAACTCTGGCATCCGAGGCATTGGATGGAATGACTTCCTTCAATGAACACTGCTTTTTATTTTAATTCAGTTTCGCAGTGTTGATGTTTGATGTTTGATGTTTGATTTTAAATGGTCACAAACTGTCCTTGACTGATTTTAAAGGTTTTATTTTATGTTTTCACGGAGCCATTCACTCTCCTACTTCACCATAGTGTTTCTACATATGCAGAATGTCTACATCACCCTTGCCATCACCTTGAACATAAACATCTCAAAGATCAATTAAATAGATTTGCTAGACTTTAAGTTTTCCATTATAATGAAACACTGCAATGTAAAATGAGAAAAGGGAATTAGATGGAAAATTTAAATTTAAAACAACAGATTATTGCTTTAGCAGGACGTTTTATTTTGCAAATGCTGTACTTGGAAAAAAAAAAGATTTGAGGTCATGGAACTGCTCTTTTTAATCACTACAGCTTTAACAGTTTTTGTTTTTTTCACTCTGCAAAATTTGTTCATTGTCCAGCCAGCAACTGTGAGTCAAACCTGTCTCGTAGCGTGAAATCTCACCAGGATGAACATAAACACCATAAGCTGCAGTTCCGGATCCAGCACACACATACACATGCACCCATGGTCTCCATTTGACACCAAATTAAGCCTCACTCCATTGGTTCTCCTCAGTTCGGCAATCACAGCCAAAAACAGATATATTTAACAAACATACTGTCAACACAGGTATAGTGGTGACACACTTTGCTGCTATTACCACCCCTGCATCCCAACTGTGTCCTGTTCTGTATCAGGGTCAGCAGTAGCATTGTCTTCCACTGCTTTACGGACTGAGTAGAGGTGTCTGTTTGCTCTGCGTGTGGTTTTATGGAGCTGCTATAAACCTCAGTGTACAGTGATGAATTATAGATGCAGTATTTCTTGTTAGTCAACCTACTGATCATCAACTGGTAGCATCGAATCTGTGAAAGAATAAATTGATAATGAATTATGCACAATTCAATGCAGGAGTCAGTTGCAGGCCAGTTCAGAAAGGGTTAAGGAGCCTATCAGAGCTCTTCCTAACAGCACATGGTAAGAAAAACTGGAAAACCAGTCAGAAAACCAGCAGGATTTGCCAATTGTTAAACTCAATAATCAGACTAACTTTTATTTCCAATACAAGAAAATAACAATGTGTTGCTATGAGTCTGATGCATTCAAACACTGTAGCAACATAGAGGTTATACATCAAGATTTAATGAGACACAAACTGAAAAAAGGAACAGTGCAGTTTGGTATACAATAATGTTGACTGTGAACAAAAACACAGCTTGACCCTGAGCCTATAAGGATACATGCATAAGTTTATGTAGGGTTGTATGGATGTGGACAAATGTGTATATGGTAATTGCACGAGTGAAAACAGGTAATTGTTGAAGTGTGTGGGTACAAATTGTCAACTGCTGGATAAAAAATGCCAATCTCTAGGTAAGAAGGGGGGGGGGGCACAATTTGGCAGAGAGACGAAATGACCACCGTCCTTTAAAACCACCTAAATAGGAGCTGACTTTGTCACATTATGACAAAATATAAGCACCGGCAGGCCCATATCTGCTTTCATCTTTAGATTGTAAAAAGAGAAAGCTGGAGTGCATCTCACAGAGTGACCGATTGCTAAGCTCACCTTTGGGGGGAAATGGGGCAGAGGAAATGAACTTCTTCATATGGACGAGTGGAGTGATGAAGGGAAGCTGAAAGGAGCCAAGACAGCAGCAGTTGGATAGCAATCCACAGCTATCAAAATGAAAATGTACGTGGGAGAGGAATCTTTTGACTGCTCTGCTGACTCCACCTGGGAAAGTGGATTGCCCAACACCCCTCCCCTCCACGCACCCCTCTCCTTCCAGTCTGCATTAGCTGGCTCATTGGCTTTCTGAGATAGTGGAAGGAGCATCATGAAGAGAGTGCTGCACTGTAAATGTTTAGGCATGCTTCTGTGGCAATGTTAGGCGTAATGACTGCACTCCTGAAAGTGAGAATGTCACGAGCACAGTGAAGGTGTTTCATCAGCATGGTGATGGTTCATCGGGTGATGGGTGGAAGTTATTTTCAGTGGTAGTTTGGGGAATGTGTTGCTGTCAGCAAAAGTTTTCTCATTTACTCATACCAAAGAAAAAAAACACCCAGTGGAAATGAAAAATATGCAAATTCAACTGAAATGGCTTCTATTTAAATAAAAGCATGTGGAGTATTTTAACTGTACTGGACAAATCAGTTTTGTTGATTAGTCCCTGCGATGGAAACTAAAAGAGGAACCGCAGCGATTCTTCATCATCGACAGCATGTTTCTTTGCAGGAAGCGAGCAGAGGAGATTAATCAAAAAGAAAGACTTCAACTGCCACTGAGTGACGAAGCACCTACTGTCAGACGGTTTGCATATCATAGCCTGTAACATGTTGAAGGTGGAACTGACCTCAACACTATCTCATGTATGGTGTGCTGCCCTCACTACACATAATGGCAAAGGAGTCTCTCACACACAAAACCTGTCAATCTTGCTCTCTCTCTCTCCTCTCCACACACATATATCTTTATGCATGAACAGAAAACAGCACATAGAGTATTTATACACAGAGAAGGAGAGGCAGGAAACAAGGCCAGGCCTGAAAAGATTTCTCACTGCACTGCGTAGTGCTTGTTATCTAATCCTCTGTAATCATGGTTCACTTCATATTCCAGTTTATACTAGACTGTCACACCTCATTAGGGCCAATAATACTTCTTTACTGATGATTCTGCATATTTTAAGGCAAACTATCACATTTTTTTTTCACCATCTTTCCACTTATTTTGCCATCCTATTGATTTCCTTTTTATTCCTAATTCTACTTCTGTTCCATCCATTTTTTTTTTCTGGCTTCTTTTACGCACTCGCTGTCTCATCTTTTTATGGCTTCATTTTTAGACAAAGCCTGCCTTCCCATGCTGAATACCAATCAGCACTGTAACTAAATGCCAAAAAAAAGCAACCGTCATCTTCTAATCAGGCTTTACAGACTTGTCAGCACATCTCACCAACCAGAGCTACGAGAAGCACCTTCATGAGGCTCCAGTAAACCTCAGATTCCTGTTTCTGTGTTGAGGGTGAAGAGAGGTGGTTGGAGTCTTCCAGCTCCGGTTTACTGTGTTGCCTAACAGATTGTTTCTTTCAGGAGTGAAGTGGGCGACATTGTGGGAGGTGGTTGTTTTAGCTAGCATCAGGGGGCAGCTGCAGTGTTAGCAGTTTTGGCACCATGGAAAGTGGAGTGGAGTTATTATTAGAGCTGGGCCCATCCATCTTCTTGTCTAGGAAAAAAGGCTGGAAGGACCAAGGTGGCGTGGGCTTGTGTTCAGCACTTTTATGGATGCCCACTTTCCTCATAGTCATCAAGCCTGTTCCTTAATTCCCCTCACTTTTTTTCATTTATATACATTGTGTGTGTATATTTTTTGTTTGTTTGTTTGTTTATTTGTGCAGACTTGCATGAAGGGTATGACCTAAAAATATAAAAACAAAAACATAGACATTAATGAAAGGATGTAAAGCAGCTAAAAAGTGAACAAATATTATAAAACTTTTGAAACAGAGAACAAAACATTAGAGAAAAACAATAAAAGCATTTGACCAGTGACACAGATTTATTGATTGATTTTGTGAAACTAAAATAAAAGCACAAAATTGAAAAAAATATATTACATAAAAAGAAACAATATAACAGGGAATAAGGGTAACTAATTGGGCTTATAGTCAGAGAAAAGGGAGCATGGCTTAAAAAAGTTTGCTATAAAAAACAACAACAACAAAAATACAGTAAGGCTCGGGTTGCCAGGCTGGCTCAGCAGACAACCTCATACCCCAGATTGTAATTACAAGTGAGCACCTGAGTACTGGAATGATGTCACCTCCCGTCACAGTGATGGTTGCCAGACGCTGAGACAGAAGCATATGTTGTTGATATGACTGGTCCAAATGTGCAAGGAGTCTGTGGTGAGGTACCAACACCAGATGGTTCATCTAAATCTGTAGCAAGGAAGAGGAAAAAACAAGAACTCCCGCCCTTTGCCACCCACCAGCTTTATGCCAAGGGTCCAAATCTTCTATTTTGGAAACATCTACTCACTCATTTGCTATATTACAACCATTTTAGGGACAAATTGGTGCTTTGGCTGAACTTTTATAACAATAGCTACAATTTGACTGATTTGCAAATGGAGAACATTTTTCAAAGGTCATCAGTTGAAACTAGTGAGCAGAACTGACAGTTCTGTCAGTATTTATTGTGCTATTGCACTGCTTTAATTTTGTTTAAGAAAAGAGGGGAAAATGGGAAGTTGTGGTTTTTAAAAGCAATCTTATCTGAAAGCTTTCATTTGCTTGAGCCAGTTTGTTCTGATTTAATTTGAGAGCAGGAATTTGCTGGAAACGGCAGCCAAGAAGGGGCATAATATCTAAAACCGAGAATGCAATACTACAAACTTACCTGACAATATCATCACTGGAGACCTTTATTGGCTGGTAGTTTGTTTGATTATGTCATTCATTTGGCAGGTCACACTGAGCATTTATCATACCTGGATTTTAATTTTCTCTGATAATCAGTTTTGTTATAAATTCTAAACAAATACCTGCAGTAATAAACAATAGTATTGATCCCTCAGAGTTAATTACAGAAGTGGTTCCAGCTTCTATTAAAAAAAAAAATCAAAATGAACTCTAATGAGCTCTTCTATTTCTTGTTTTGAAAACACTATGTACAGGCTCATTAATCTCTCCTATTCATGAAGACAAATACATTTTTGCTTTTTCTTACCTGCACCTTCAATAAGCAAATGAAAACAAAAAGGCTTGAAATTTACCCCGCTTTTAATTTGAAGTCCCGTTGAAATTCACAGTCTGTTGTAGCTTTGCACTGATTAAGGCTTGCTTTGATTGACTGTGCACATATCAGGGTGGACATAAGGCACACACACACACAGAATACAGAATAATCTCAGTGCAGACACACACACTGACCTTCCTGTCCCCTTGCAACACACAGCTGAGTCTTTAACATTCCCAAAGGACTGTAAGGGAATCTGAACACCAGTAGCTTTTATTCCACAAGGAAGTGCTCACAGTAATCTAAGGTTTAGTTTAATGAAAATAGTTAAATCTGATAGAAACCTTACAGCTTTTGGTCATACATATTTATATATTATGAGTGTTTGAGTACTGTTTTTTCACTGGTAGGTTGCACGCAGTACATTGTCCGAGTCTCCATTCTCTACAAGACTTTTGTTTTTTCCTCAATAATGTGTAAATAGCATCATGCATCAATCCTTCAGTGGCTGTTTGCCAAGTCTGTTGTTGCCTGAACAAAACATAAATCCAAACTAACTAATTTACCAGGAAGAGTAAAGTGTTGATTTTCCCTTTCTAAGTCTGTAGGCAGGGATATAAATTTGCTCCACTCAGTGGTGTTATATTTAATTTCATTTCAAGAAAAAAAATTAAAGTGTTTATATGATCTCACTTAACGACTGTGGTCACATTAGCTCTTCTGTTCCCAGGAACAGTTGTCGTCACCGCTTTTAAAGCACCTCAGGTGTTTGGCCAATAATAGAACAAGTCAAAGCAAGAAATCTTCAGTTGCCATCCATCCATCCATCCATTCTCTTCCGCTTATCCGGGGTCGGGTCGCGGGGGCAGCAGCCTAAGCAGGGAGACCCAGACTTCCCTCTCCCCAGCCACTTGGGCCAGCTCCTCCGGGGGAATCCCAAGGCAT
>NC_051444.1:13349053-13402615 GCF_001649575.2 Kryptolebias marmoratus
CCACCTCAACTGGCTCCTTTCGATGTGGAGGAGCAGCGGCTCTACTCTGAGTCCCTCCCGGATGACCGAGCTTCTCACCCTATCTATAAGGGAGAGCCCAGACACCCTGCGGAGGAAACTCACCCGGCCGGGTGTAACTCACCCGGCCGGGTGTAACTCACCCGGCCGGGCACAGCCCGAAGAGGATACATGGGTCCCCCTTCCCATGGGCTCACCACCTATGGGAGGGGCCAAAGGGGTCGGGTGCAATGTGGGATGGGTAGTGGCCGAAGGCGGGGACCTTGGCGGTCTGATCCTTGGCTACAGAAGCTGGCTCTAGGGACGTGGAATGTCATCTTCAGTTGCATTTAGGAAAATAAGAAAGGAACCAGACCTGGAAAAGCAAAACATGTGGATGTTTTTTCCAGGGTCTGAATTTGGTTTGCTGTGGGAACTGAACATAGTAAGGCCGGAGACCATGTTTTATCAAAGAACTTAAACTATCCAAAAGTTTTTATAATTTTTTTCATGCCCTAACATTGAACCCACTATAATTAAAATGGTCTATTTCAGCTTGAAATATAACCTTATATAAAGGACATATTGTATGCAGCAGGACAAAGGTAATTAAAAAAGAACAAGGAATATGATCAGGTCTGCTTATTATCAGTGACCTAAGACTTTTGTTTTTAAAAGTTGCTTAGAAGCAATGGCAACTGTGGAAGACTTTCCTTAATTTGTTTGTTCCTTTTCTAGTTTCTTTCTTTCTTTCTTTCTTTCTTTCTTTCTTTCTTTCTTTCTTTCTTTCTTTCTTTCTTTCATCCACTAAGATGTGGTTGCTGGTAGTACACACTGGAAAACTGGAGAATCCTAACATAATGTAAAAGCAAAAAGCACGTAAGCTGAACTGTCAAAGAGGTGAAAACAAAACCAAACATTTGTGTGTTTCCCAGCTGGAAACTACTGCTTAAAAAAGGTCTTCAAATTTACAACAAAGTTGCTAGTTTTCTTCTTGACAGGTGTGAAACTGTTTGGTAAATACTGGGTGGACATTTTAGATTATTATTCTCCACATTTTAAGTGCTAGATGTCATAAATTTTTACACCCTTGGTGTTTAAAGCCTCACAACTAATAGTGACAGCACTGTCAAGAAATTATGCAAACTTCACATCTTCAGATTAAAATTCTGTGTATTTACTGACTGTAACTGTTACAAAGCTTGAATCTGTGCTTAAGGGATTCCTGGCTCCAGTGAAGTTGTTGTATTTTATTTGATGTGACCATCGGGGGCTGCGAGTGTCACAGTCCCAGTATTTGGTGGCTCAGTTGATGCACTGGTATTGATCAGTGTGCCTGTTTTAACCTCCCGCCTGTGTTTCTCTGTCCAGCCGCACTACTTCTCACCAACAGGAAACAACAGCAGCTGTATCAACCTACTATATGCACGCTGGCAAAAGAAAGAATGACAAGAAAATACATCAGTGCACAGAGACCTTGAAACTGCAGGATATAGAAAGGAAAAATGTTCATTGTTCATGTTAGATTTTAGAAACTACTAAGTTGAAACTGATTAACACTAAATCTGTCTGTTACTGAGAAAATTGTGAAGCAAAAGCTGGTTTGAAAACATCCAGTTTGAGCAGTGACCTTGTCCACTGACTGCTCTTTTCTTTTTGGTGACACGAGCCAGGTGGTTCTGTCAGAGTATCAGGGCAGATCGGGTCAGAAAAACAACATTTGCTTCTGTTTTGTTGCTTTAATAAGACTCATTAATATACTGGATGTGTCACCAGCAGCATCCGACTGTGTCCCCTCAGGGCTGGGCTGGTTTTGGCATGACATGAAGTCAGGACACACACACTCAGCATATTTTTCATACCTATCAAGGCAGAGTTTTCAAACTGCCTGCAAACTCACATTCTGGCTTCCTGTGTGTGTGTGTGTGTGTGTGTGTGTGTGTGTTGTTGATGCATTGGCTTGTGCAGTTAGCTTGTTAATTGAAGGTGTACTGTGCATTATTGAAGCTGGGCAATTTGTAACTCATGTTTTGGCCTTGTTTACTCATTTTAATATCGTCAGTTGATAGATGTGATTTTGGTTTGCTAAGCCTGTTACTTGATACTGTGTTTAGAGTGTGAATTGAGACAAACTCTTCATACAGAAACACTTAGGCAGTCTTTATTGAAAGCACAGACTTTTTGAAAGAGATGGATGTTATCACCAGGACTTTGGTTTGCTGTTTCAAAGCCTGTAGTTTGACATTTAGCTGTCATCATTTTTTAGTTTTATTGGAGGGTGGAGCTCATTTAAAATCTGATTAAACAGAAAACTATGTTAAAAGATTCAGGTTGATTTGAATCTGCAATTATTTTCAAAACATCAACAGGCAGCCCAATCAGAAGTAATGATTTTAACTGATGACACTATTATAGTGTTAAAGTGCAACACATAATGTCACAGCAATGTGATATTGCACTTTAAAACACATCAACAATAGTTTTACAACCAACACCTGGTAGTTATGTTGATTGTTTCTGTGCATATAATGACCAGAGAGATAATTTAAAGATGCACATTACAAATGAAGAGTTTTGAAGATCAATGCAGTCACACCAAGATGTGGCATTAATTTAAAATACAAGAAAGTCTGAATATGAATATATATACTGTGTCCAAAGAGCCAGACTTCCCTGTAATTTTTTAAAGTGGTTTTCAGCAATATTGCGTCAAACTTTCTGAAGATTTCTTTTGTTTGGTAAGCCACTTAACTCTGAACTCCTATGAATGATTCAGATAGAAAAAGTCTTTTACAAGCGAAATATGAAGAAATTAGGACTGATTTAAAATTTATGTATGCACAGGACTGTACTTTTATTTAAAATTGTTGTGTAGTGTAAATGCATGCCATAA
This sequence comes from Kryptolebias marmoratus, assembly GCF_001649575.2. Classification (NCBI taxonomy): domain Eukaryota; kingdom Metazoa; phylum Chordata; class Actinopteri; order Cyprinodontiformes; family Rivulidae; genus Kryptolebias; species Kryptolebias marmoratus. The sequence continues at coordinate 13,351,944 of NC_051444.1, forward strand.
ATGTGTGATGTTTATTTATTCCCTACACCTAAATAATCTTTAAATGTCACAGCTCAGCATCCTTGGGTAATTAGCATTAGCTGTACAAGGTTTCATTGACAGGTTATAAAATGTGCAAAAAAAGCAGCTGATGAGAATTGTTGTCTCGGTGTTTCATTGTTGGCTCAAGATTTTTATGCATCTGCATAAAATTCAAAATAAAACTCTTTTGAAGTAAAGCAACACTGAGATTTAATTTCAAACATTTAAAATGTCTGAGATAACCCAAACTTAGCTAAAGATATTTAGAAATGCAGCCACGAACACTGCAACTAAATGAATGAATAAGACCAGAAATGTGTTTAGTATTTTTACAAGTTGCCATGTTCCGTTCTGGCAAGTAGGTTGCTACATGTAATGGCACGATACCTGACATACGCAGAGTCTTGCCAAGACACTGGTGGAGCAGATTTTCCACCATCTGGAGCTTGAACACTTGTGCCACCCCAGTCAAAGCCAAGGAGATGATTGCTGTCAGCGTGGTCATGGCTTTATTAGATTAGCCATGCATTGTTTACAGAGCTGGGACTTCACATGTGCCAGAGTTGAATGAATACTTCCCTCAGGGAAACCAATAAGAGGGTGGAAAAAATACCATCTATTACATTGTTACAGCCTTGAATGAATTACAATAAATTTTCCATGTTCAGTATTTGTTTATTGTAGCAGTTTGATGTTACAAAAGTCAGTTCAGTCTCCATCTCAAACTGGACAATTTGTGTAAAAATCTGAGGAGAAAATGATTCAACAGATCTTTTTAGTTAAAAATCTCAGATATGAGACATCTAAATCCAGCATTTCAAAATGGACAAAAAGAATAAGCTTTAATTAGGGTTTTATAAAAAAAAACAAAACTTTATTTTGGTGAATGCAATGAATGCAGTAAAAACAAAGCCATTTTGCCACCATTGAAGTTTCCGTCATCACTATGCCAAAGAATGAAGACATGATCAGAGGAGGGAATGCTCTGCCAAAGTCTGTCTCTTCCACACCACAGCATGGGGAGATGGGAAAGGTAGTGGGCAGAGCCAACTTTCCATTCCAGCTGGAAAGCTGGAAAAAGGCATTGTTTTCCCAGCTCCTGCTGTCAGCCCTTATAGAAGCTGATCTGTACGATTTTTGTACTTTTTTAAAAATTCATCCATCTTCAGACGCTTACTGCATCTATCAGAAATAAATCAGTCCCATAAAGTCATAAAATGTTTAATTTATTTTGAATAAAAAAACATTTTATTGACTTGTGTTTGTTGGATAAAATCTATTCCATATAAGGATCACAGATTAATTTCTTTTTCTACATCTCACACGAAGTCTTCTTTCTTGTGTGCTGTTTGTTAATCATGAAACCCTTCCTGCTCAGCAGCATCCTCTACAGTGACTCCCTTCACTGACACAAAAAGGAGTCCATCATTATTCTGCTCGCACAGCTGATCAAACCACCAATTCACAGAGCCTCAGTGTCCCTCTTTCTGTCAAAGCGGTCTCTGATCACCGTTTGCTCTAACGTTCGTCTTCAAACCATGCCTGGATTTAAATCTGCATCATCTTTCAGAAGTGTAAACGTACACCCTCTCTTGGCCAAATTTGAGATTTCATTTATGAACTCTTGAAATAGGAGCATATCACCGTGGAAGGATGGCTCTAAGTGCAAATATATGAAGCTGTCAAAAGTTTTAAAAGTATTTTCTTTAAAGTAATAAAATTCCAAATGTATGCAATCGATGTTTGTTTTAAGGACTGAATCTGGCTAAATCAAGTGATTTTGAGTTGTTGACAATGTTTTCATCCCTAACAGAATGTTAATGAATATTCTGAATGCTGTTATGTTATCCTTGTTTTGGATCTTCTCAGGTCTAACTGGTTGAAGCCATGCTGTGGCCGTCGAGTTGCCCTGTGGCAGGTCTGTCTGCTCAGCGCTGGCTTCAACTGTGTCCTGGTGGCCTGCGTCATCCTGGTGGTGCTTTTCCTGACTTTGGAGCTGCTCATAGACACCAAACTATTACAATGTAAATACACGGTTTTTCTTTCTCCCATTTTACCATGTGCTTCTGGATATAGAAAGATGTGCAGACTATGTGTGTTTTTCCCCATTAATATACTGTCATGTTCATAAAACACAGGTAGTGCAACTTGCAGCAGCAGCTCTACCGAACCAGGGACTAGTTCAAAACGATGTGCACCACCTTCTTTTTAACTACCACTGCCTTTGACTGAGGCATCTCAGCAGTTCTCACTGATAAACAGCACAGCTGTCTGAAATTCAAACCAATCTTGTTTGGCATCTTTGGTGTGTTACTTCAGTTGTTAGTCACAGAGTGACTGGACGACAAATAGTTCTGATTCAGATAAATGGAGTGAGGTGATTATGAACAAAGTCTTTTGTAAGTGGCAGTGAGCATATATCTTCATCGATTATTGGCCAGCATCCAGCTCAGATAACACCCTGGACCCAAAACAAGATCTGCAGGTCTCTGGTCACGTTAGATCTACTGTAGTCCTGTTCTCAGCCAGTCCCAAAAAACAAAAAGAGAAAAAAGTTAACAAGTTGTGATTGCTGCTGGAAGTTACTGGATGCACTTTGAGACAATAAAGAGAAAAAAAAAAGATTAACATTTTTTCATGCATTTACTTTAAACTTTAAAGTTATTTTATGAGTTAGTCTTACTGTATTATTATGTTTTTTTCTTAAAACTATCATCCTTATCTTTTTTCTTCTGACCCTACAGTTTCCAATGCGTTCCAATTTGCCAGCATTATCCACTGGATCAGCCTTATCATCCTGTCACTCTTTTTTTCAGAGGTAAGACACATACTGTGGCTTACTCATAAAAGGAAACTTTCTTCACATAGTTCTCCTTGCATTATTTTTTCCCATCTCTGTTCTTCAGTAAAATCATGTGACCATTTTAGCACAAAAGAACTGACGTACTATAATTCTTTTTCATTAAATCAACCCGGCTAAATATTATCTGTAGTCTCTAGCAACTCAAACAGGCCTAAAGAAGTTTAAGTGGAAGGTCATAACCACTTGCTTTGCCATGTCTTTATGACTCCTTATTGTTTGTAAATGTATACATCTTTCAGGTTTTTTTTTGTTTGGTTTGTCTTTGACAATTAAAGCTTAGACTTTTTAAAACCAGGAGATAGGCACTGCTGAGTGTTCGACTTCTTCAGGATGAAGTTGGTTCAGTTTTGCTGTGTTTGCTCATCTGTCTGCTGACTGACTGACTGGTTTGCAGCAATAATGATTGTAACCTGCTTGATAATAACGAAATAGCTTACAGCCACAAACAAGAATGATCTCAACCTTTATTTGAGGGCTGAAAAACAAGCAATCTGTTTTTTTTTCTTGTAAAACTAAAAAAAGTCTGTGTTTAAGGTTTTCTTGACCAAGCTTTGAGTTTACAGACGATTTGGATGTTGAAAAGACTTGAATCAATACTGCCAACAAATGTGGTTAACTGTTTTATTTTTAGCCTCTCTTGGAAAGAGTAGCTTTGGAAATAACATTCTTTCAATTTTATTCCAAAGTCTGTAAAAATAAATGAGATTAAAGGAAGATAAGAATCACAAGTCTTTTTTTTTAAATAGAAGTTGTTGGATGAGATGACAATTAAAAAAAACTGAGAATATCACAAGGACTTTGAATATGTGTTAACATGGTCCATCACTAGGTATCCTAAAGTTTTCCTTTGTCGCTCTGTCTCCCTCAGACTGTCTTCAGAATCATAGTGCTTGGGATCTGGGACTACATAGAAAACAAAGTAGAGGTTTGTACTAATCCACTCACAAAGAAAGCCAACTATAGGATCTTTTCCAGATAATTATTTCAATGTGAAACAAGCATGAAAACTATGTTTACAATGTAATGGTGCAAAAGAAATGTACTTGGTTTTCTTGCTATATGTTGATGAGGTACTCATCACCACTTACATATCTATAAGGAAGTTGGTGCTCAAAATTAATTATTTATCTTTACCAAAGGTGAGCTGATGTAGCTTTTCAGTAATCAATTATATGGTAAATCTGTGGAAACCCGTAGGTTGAACAGTAGTTCTTACAGTCACTATTTGCACTTTTTCCTAAACTAACTGACTGGACAAACCCATATAACAGTGCAAACCTTTGAATTATATTTAAATGATTTCGTCTAATTTTTAAGAACATTGTTGATAAGTGAATATGTCATTTAGACAACCCCACTGTGTAGAGTTGGCTCAAGGTTGATATTTGTGTCGGGGTTAATAAGTGCTTTCTTGTGTTTACATCTTCAGGTATTTGACGGTGCCGTCATTGTGCTCTCTCTGGCCCCAATGGTGGCCTCGACAGTGGCCAATGGGCCCAGCAGCCCCTGGGATGCCATCAGCCTCATCATCACTCTGCGCATTTGGAGGGTGAAGAGAATCATTGATGGTAAGAAAGAGGAATGAAACAAAACAACTCTATTAGGTCAAAATCACAGAGTTCACTTGTAAGAATGATTACTATTGTCAATCAGTCCAAAAAACCCCAAAAGGATCACTCACATACAGAATGATCAGCTGGACTTGAAAGAGCCAAATACCTACATTTTTTTGATGATTATTCAAATTATTTACAATTCAGAGCAATACAGCTATCGATCATCTTTCAGGGTAAATTCCTACCTCTCTGCGACTGTAAGTCATGTTGACTGTAAAGGTACGGCTAAGTAGATTCAAAGAAGCATAATGAATGTAAAGGATTTCTGTCCGTATGCTAATGGAGGCTGGCTCGATATCTGTTCAGAGGTCACCCTCATGATGTTCTCTGACTGCAAACAGAATCAGCTGCGCACAAACCCCCACAGGAACTCAGTGTGAAGTTTGTTCGTCTCCACCTTGATGAGCCATATGTTTTTCCTTTTAGATCTGTCATTAAATCTTTCTTACCATGAATGAACTACTCTCATGAGCTACTGTAAAAATTTAAATGAAAGTAAGAAAGTAACCATTGAGGGGACAAAATCTACAAGTGATTAATATTTGGAGTCAACACTTTTTAAAATGGCTGCAACAGTTAATCAACATTAGCAAACACGAAAATGGCTACAATTCAGTCAGTTTTAGAGATGTTGAGCTAAAATTTGATGTTGTAGTGGCTCAGAGTCATTCACAACACATATTGCACAGGATTTTCTGGTATCACACATAACATAACTTTCAAGGTTGGACCAAAAGTACCATAGCTCCATTATTTTCCAACAATCATCTAAGTTTAAAACTCTGGCATGAAAAGCAGCGAGTAATATGCATTCTTTCAAAGAATACTAGGCCTTCAATTTTTAACAGTTTTACTAAACATTCAGACTTTTGTTGTTTAGATAGATCCATTTAAATAAACTGCAACAAATACATTATTGTGAAAACGGAATCTAGTAAATGATACATCATTTTTCTCAGTGAAACACACTCCGCACTCATTTCTTTCTAAGAGTTTTCTTTTTTCCTTAACATTCAACTGCTGCACTGGTTTCCAGGGAGTGAAGAGTTGATTTTTCTGCTGCTCACTTTGAGCTGTTCGGTTTGATATTTGTGAGTGATTGAGCTTCCTTCTTAGGCAGGCAGCGGCACACATCAGAGGTAGAAACCCACTCAGACCAATAAACGTACCACTGATGGGCTGTTTGGGTTGCTGTGAGAGAGGGATTGAGTAATTTGTAAAGTGTGTTTGACATATTAAGTGGCAACATTTGTGTCAGCCTGATGGGAATGCAGGAAGATTGAGATGTTGCGCAGTTTCTGAGGGCCAGGAAAGATGGAAATTATTTACAGTGCAGTGTCAGAATTTTATACAGAGCACTCAGAGGAAGGGAACTACCGAGTTAGTTATTAGACCAACGTTCATAAACTGGGATCTGTTATGGCATTAAGTGTTTTTTTTATATAGGAAATATCTTGTTTGTTTTAGCACATTAATGCCAAACCACATTCTACACATGTTGCATCAGCATAGCTCTGAAATAAACCAGTCTGGGGGCTAAATTTGCATTCTTGCATTCTGGACATCTCACCTACAAAAGCAACACAGAAATGTTGAACAGCAGCAGTCTTCTATCAAGTACAACAAAACATTTCTGCCCAAAACTACAGCAAATGATCTTAGTTCCTTTAGTTACCTACTATTTAAAGGCACATAAACTATCCTAAAAATACAAAATACAATACAGGTGTGGAGCAGGACAAAGTGTTAGCCTTGTAGAAGTTATTCAGATCAGTTGTGGAATTAATTACATTTTACTGTCGTGCCTGCATTTAACTCTGATGCATACTTCTACACAAATGTGTCACATATAGTAGGTAAATCTATAAATGGAGTTTTTCATTCTTGTTTGAAGTCTGACTGGACTGCCCCTGACTGACGTCTCCTCCTTTTGTCTTGTGAAGGTGCCAGCAGGACTATAAATAGATACAAGGAGCATGTGGCGATGGCTGTGAGCTTTGCTCTGCCGCTCTCTGCACCAGAAAGCGTTGTTTTGTTCTCATATCTGTGCGCTCGGAAAGCAAGACATACAGTCTGTTAATAGAACAGATCGAAGCCTTGAGTTAAGTTATATTGTTTTTTGCAATATCAATCAGGAGACACGACCTCCCTTTGTCTAACATCACGAGGCTGAATTTATAACATGATGACAGAGGGATGTTAAATACTGATTGTCTGCCAACCATGAAGACAACAGCATACAGTTTTATTACACACATATTTTTTAGGCATGTCTTCCCATCCTGCTCCTGAAACAATGCCATATATAAAAGAGTGCAACCAGGCTGTATGAGGTGAAGTTACTAATCAACCATGACAGACCACAAGAGATTTGTGGACCTACTTATGTTCCGATGTTATGTAGATTTTGCACTCAACATTTTAATTTTTGGGGGGATAAACAGATTCAACAAAAGACAACAGTAAATGAAATTGGTGAAACAGGATTGTGGACAAAAATGAGAGACTTTTGTCTGTGTTTTCATGTTGTAAAGCACTTTAAACCAGCTTGTTGCTGAAAAGTGTGATATAAATAAATTTGACTTGACTTGACTTGATGCTCTTCATTTTAATGGGCTGAAAAAGTGGGTTCCATCCATCTATTTTCTTTACCCATTTCTCCTTTCCGGGTCACAGAGAGCTGGTGCCTGTCTCCAGCAGTCACTGTGTGAGAGGCGGGGGACACCCTGGACAGGTCACAAGTCCATCACAGGGACACTAAGAGACAAACAAGACAAACAACCATTCACACTCTCACTCACACCTAGGGACAATTTAGAGTTACCAATTAACCTAACATACATGTTTGTGGTCTGTGGGAGGAAAACAAGGGACATACCACATGTATGGAAGCCAAGAATGAGTGTACCTGCTATTATTCATTTTTACATGATTTTCTTGAGACCACTTCCAGTTAACCAAGCTAGTTTTATCTTAAGAAAACAAGCTTTGTGTTTTTAAGATAACAGCTAATCTAAAGAAAACAAGCCTTTTATTCTCAGATGATGATTATAGTGCAAAAATACATGATTTTTGTATTTCATCTAGTTTAGTCATTTAGTTTCGCTATCATAACACTTGGAGGTCATCTGTAACGGCAAAGGGTTGATCGGTGACAGATGTTTTTTTGATTACACATTTTCAGATGGAATCAGCTGAGAAAACAAGCTTCATTATTTTAAAACAATGGGATAAATAACCCATTATTCTGAGACAAAGTCATGAAAATAAATTTCTAAGCATGTCCTCTCTCAGTGTCCGTACACAGAACTATCATAAACTAAAGCATCTGTTTTGGTGGTGAAAGCTGGTGTTGTCTGAAGTGAGCACACAAATCAGCAAATGAAACATCCACTTATTTGTTTTAACTTGACTCTTTTATCATAAAAGGCACCATCATTACATGTCTTAAGGGGCCGTGTTGGATTTTATAGACAGACCTCAAATGTTGATTCTAAAATAATTTTTGGTTGAGATTTTGAAGAATGTTCTCGCAACAAGTCTGAGCTGGAAATGTGTACTTTGTGATGTTAATCCTCCTGAAGCCCTCAAAAGAGAGAGAGAGACGAAGAGCGGTTGAGAAGCCCCTCTAACTTTGGGTCAGTTTGACCCGAAGGCCATCGGAAGGTTAAGGTAGCATCTGTTTTGAGCCCTATTTTATAGCACCTTGCATAATTCCTTCACCAAATGTATCACATTACTTGTGATTAGTGAGGGTTGTGTACACGTTGACAGATATTTTGGCAGCGACTGTCTAATTGTCCCTCTGTACTGACCTTTGACCTTGTTGCGCTTGAAGTATGCTACCTTAATTATGTGACTTACCCAAAGTACATCTATTTTATGAGCAAATCTCAGCGCCTTTTGCTTCAGAGTCCCTTTTACATGATTCAGTTTGGTGCCCACCTTTTTGATTTACGTGTCTCTGCCTGCTTTCTTTCAGCGTATGTGCTGCAGGTCAAAGTTGAGATGGAATTGGAGATCCAGCAGTGTGAGAAGACCAAGGCGGTGCGAGAGGAGCAGCTGGAGCGTCTCACTCAGATCTGTCAGGAGCAGGCTGTGAGTTCAAGCTGATAAACACGTCAGGTTTCATTAACTCTTACAAAAACGACGTTATACTAAGAAAGAGAATGTATTAGAACTCATTTGCATATTTGTATTTACTATTATCACAGGAGGGTTACTGAGGATTGAACCAGTTTTACATTCAGCAGAATATTATTGTGTGTAAACAACACTGGAGAGACAAACTGGGTTATGTTATGAAAGGATATCTGGTTACTGTTTGGAAATTTGTTCCACAAACTGGCCATCATGTCAGTTCTGCATGACTGTTAAAAATGTTGCCAAACCTTTGCAACAGCATTCATCTTTCTTGATGGATCTGAAAGACTGAAACTAAGCAGTGATTTATACGCTTCAAAAGCACCTTAAAATGACTCATGTGTAATCAATGCTGGCTTGTAAGTCAGCTGTAGAAAGTTCTCAGTCACTGCTCACATAATGTACTACAACAGTACTCATTCTTTAAAACAGGGTAGTAAAACATAGTTTTACAGGGGGCCTAAGTAAAATCTTTGTACTAACCAAAGGTCAATCTAAGTCAATATTTTTTAAGAAAAATGTATAAACTGACCTTGACCTTTATTTTAAGTTATTCATATATAAGTATGAATTACCTTAAGACTTGTTATATACATTTTTGAACAAATAAAACACATTAATTAAAGAAGAATATAAAATTTTAAAGATACATCATTATAGAAAATAATATACATTTAAGCACATCTGTTGCTTTGATGCATATTAGCTCAAGTCAGATATCTGACATCATTTATTGGCCACAGTCATCAACAAGCGTTCCATTGCTCCTATTTTGATGCTTTTTTATTGCTCTATTTGTATCAAAATCAAAACATTTCTGAGAAGTTCAAACTTTTATCACTTGAAAGGTTGCCTAACTGCCACGACAATTGTGCTCGAAGTATGAGTTTTTTAATCAAAATAAGAAATGATAGAAAGTTGGTCTGTCATAGATTGCTGGGCCAATAATACATGTAAACTATTATATCATGGGCAAGATAAAATTGTAACAAGGATCATATCTCATCCGCAGGCCTTGAGTTTGACAAGTTGCTTTAAAATGTTAATGCTCTGATTGGGACCACAGAGGCCTGCAGAGCAAATATGAAGCTGTTAGTTAATTGGCCACCAGAGGGCAGCAGTACCTCAAAAACAAGCTTCATTATTCCTCAGAGCAAATACAGACACTCCCACACTGAATAAAAATGGAGAGAGACGTATTTACCTTCTAAAGAGTGACTTCATTTACAGAAATTTGGGTTTTTAACCAAAATATCACATTAAGTAAAAATAAAAAAGAGAAAATAATTATTCACACACAATCAAGCTAGGTCACACATTGTCCTGTGAGATCATATGTAACCTAACGAGTCACAGTTTTTCTTGCTTCCTTGCTCATCTTTTCTCACGTTTCTCTCTTTTTTTCTCTGTGCGTGTGCTCGTTCTTTACCACCTTCAGTTTGAGATCAGGCAGCTGAGGGCACACCTGGCCCAGCAGGACCTGGACCTCGCAGCAGAGCGTGAAGCAGCCATGCAGATCCACCACGTCTGGAGCAAACAGAGCAAGAGTTTTCAGGTGGTAGAAGGTTTGACGCCTGGGGAGTCTGATGACGAGGGCGGTCAGAGAAACCCCAGGGAGCTGCACGCTAATGCAGGCATTGGTATGGTTTCAGATGCTGTCACATCACATTAGTGAGTCATGAGATATGGAAATCAAAAACTGAAAATGGGTTGCATTAAGACAACTGTGTGTAATAATAAATAACATGCTAATTTGTAGTTTTTGGCTTGAGAAAGCAGCATGACAAAGAGCAGAGAGCTGCAGCATATAGTATGTACATAATTATGTGAAACAAAAAGTAGGCAACGAGGTAACATCAGGTGAACTGGATGCCACAGACGTGTACAGCTAATCTGGAGCAGAAGCCCTGGAGCATCTCCGAGGCCAAACTCTTAGACCTTCCAATGCTCACACACAACACCCATCTGACCGCAGGCGCTCTGGGATCAACTACGAGAACAGAAAAGCTTTTAGGATCTGATGAATCTTGGAGAAAACAAGGCTGCTCTCTGACACATGCTCTCCGGACTTCCTGACCACGTTATAGCGAGCCCAGCCGTGCCAAACCGGACCACTCGGGCCGTTTCAGGTACAGAGTGCTCTGTGCATTGGGCCTTGTTTGGAGAAAGTGGGCTCCTGTCAACATCTGTTTCCTACCTGAAAACCACAACAGGGCATCAGGAGGCTCCACAGCAGCCACAGAATTACCCCCAGGGCAAAGTGGGAAATCTGGCTCACAAGTGAGGCTTTTTACAGCAACATGGTCCCTGGGACGAGCACTTAGGCCACAGGGCTAAAGTCAAGTCAGATGAACTCAAATTTAGTCACATGTATTTCTACTCCTCAATATTTCTGCTTCTTGACCTGCAGGGTGACATCAAAGTATCTGTAAATTTAAAAAAATGACAGTGGCCTTTAGAAAAGTGATTGACTCACAAGACTGGTTGTTTCAGTGTTTTAAAATACCAAACTAGGCATGAAGAGGTAAAGTCAGTTTAGAAACAAACTTTAATGTGTTGCTTTCAATGTGTTAGGGGCACACAGGGGTCTAAAGGAATAGCTGAGACTTCAAAAAGTGGTGTTTTGTAGAGTTGTTATCAATAACCAATGTCTTACCTGCAGTAGAAAACACAGAGCATTATCAGTTTCAAATGTGAGGGAAAGTTCTCCCAGGAAAGATGAGCAGGTCCAAATCAGATTTCTGCCATCTCAAAACTAATCCAGTTTCAAAACGTTCACTGTGGTTCATGCAAACACAATTCTATAAACCTGTACACTGCTGTCAGTTTTGCATTTGATGGTTATTTATAGTAAACATTGTGTCAGTCTGTTACCAGTAATGCTTCATGAAAAGCCTTTGTTTCAGACCAGTTGTTTTCAGAACAAAATTAGGCATAACTGCGCAAATGAACTATCTGATAAAAGTTATGTGGTGTAAAAACAACTATTTTATAGTGGTTCAAGCAAACATTGTTTTATTGATTTTTACACCACATCTATCATCTTGTTTTTCTGCCTGGTTATGCTTAACATGCTCCATCCTGCAACACAAGTTTCACATGAACCATTACTGGTAACAGACCACAGACCAACACAATCTTCACTCGGTTTCTAATGGTACCTTTCAGTCTGGCTGCAGGTTCTCCCCCTTCAGTCCACCTGTGGTGTTTTACTAACACTTCACACGTTAAAATTACACTTTGCAAATGAACTAAGAGGACCTTTGCATGTCACCTCTTCTTTTTCACAGCCATATGACAGCACGGTAACTTGAGTGTCACAGACAGAAGAGGAAAATCTTATATGTGTGCTGGACAGCCCATTCTTCTTTTTTTTTAAGACTCATGAGTTATTAATTGCGAAGGGCTTGTCTCAGTCTTGTTTCAGAGAGTGCAATGCTTCCTCTCATGGGGTGGCTCTGGGATTAATATTTTAGACAGAAAAATAAATGAAACTATCCATCAGAGTCTGCTGCGTGTCCCGCGGGACGAGAGCTAGCACTCAGGGTACTCTGGGTTCGCACTCAGCCAGCGGACAGTGAGCTCAAGACCAATCAAGCGAGCAGAAGAGTGCAGCAGATCGCAGCCATTTGCCATGCACACAGAGGCCAGCTCGACTGGAGGGATCGGCGCTTGAACAAAGAACTCCAAGTCTCTCTTACCCCCCCTCCTCACACTGTCCCAGTTTATTCCTAGTTCACTAACTAGATAATGTGCAGCGTAGCAGCATGTGCATGATCCTGACTGCTTGCCTCTGAAGCGTCTGTGGCCTGGGGCACAAGTCCTCTCAGTCAATATTATGTTGTAAACATAAGATATATTTTTCAGAGGAACTAGTTTGTGCTGTGGTTATTGAAATAGACCCGCAGTGCCGACGACATGTGTGAAATTCACAGTAAAGTCAGGGAATAGTTCACCAAAATTTCAAATTTCTGCTTTATTTTACACAAAAATTATTTTCCTAATCAAAAGGTATTCAGACCTGTGCAGTAGAACTGATATATGAATACTCACATTATTTATTATTTTGTAGTTTACTATAACAGTTTGGTAGGAGAGCATAAAAACATTTTAAATTGTTATGCATATATTGATTTGCAACATATATATATATATATATATATATATATATATATGTGAATTATTCGGAAATGTAAATACAACAAAATAAAAAACATACATTCACATTTACTTATTTTATTCCTGTTGAAACAATGACACTGAAACTAATGTCATCATTTAAAAAAAATATTTCTTTTTTTAATCAGATCCAGTTGTACGTGATGACATGAACAACTACATCAGCCAGTATTACAGTGAATACAGCAGTGGTAAGTCACTATTTACACTTCTCTGTATACAAAAAGTATAATTATGGTACAATAATGTGAAGAACACTTACTCAGAATTAGTTTTAGTGGTTTACAGGTCATAAGTCAAACATGACATAAATAAATCACCTAGATAAAAATTTAAAAGTACAATTGTTTAAAAATGCCTTAAGTCATTGATGAGAACACTGTTAAAGTGGTGTAATTTAAAAATGAAAAGTTCAATTACATGACTCTCTGAAATTAATTTTCTTTGTGTTTTTCCATTTTGAAATGTGAATTCTTTAAGATGCTGGAGCATCAGGTCTTGGTGCTCGGGTCATCACCACGGCAGCCATCGACGTCCACCTCCCCAGCAGTACGAACCCCATCCAGTCAAATCCACTTCTTGCTATGGAGCGGGTGGGCACTGCTGTGAGTGACGCTTCCACCAGCATGTCGCGGTCCAGCGGCAGCCTGACGCCCCGCCCTCACAGCCTAAGCAGCCACACCCCGGGGTCATCCATGACAGACTGCAGCAGCAGCGCCGCTCAGGACCTGAGTCTGAGCTACAGCTCCCACCACTGCTGCGCTCCTTCCTTCTCAGGCCAGGACCCCTGCAGGGACCCCAGCATGGTGGTGCAGGAGCTGCTCTCCTCACTCTCTGAGGACTCTTGCCTCGCTCAAAAGGGCCTGGCAGTGGACCCTGTCAACCTTAAGCTTCCCAGTCCTACTGGCTCAGAGAACGCCAGTCCTGAGCTGGACAACAGAATAAACATCTTTAATCGCAGGAACCAGGAGGAGAGGCGAGGCCGAGGAAGAGGATGTGTCCTGCTGCAGACGAAGCCACTGATCCACCTGCAGGGCAGCTCCACTGAGCCGTCTCTGGAGGAGAAGTACCGGCTGCTTGGCCCGACCGACTCACCTCTGGGACACATGCCTGACACATAAGCTACATTTACACAGAAATAGAAGCTTTTATTCTCTTTTTTACTGCCATTCTGTTTGGCTTATATTTGATCTCTAGTGACAGCTCAAACCTCACGAGAGGAGCAGACATGAGATTTAAAAATGGGATTTTTCTGTCGCTGTATAGATCCAATCTTAGCTGGTTCTGAACAAGCTTGAGCTGTAGCTTCCAGCTAACACTGTTGTTCCTTGACTTGTTCAGAGGTCTGTAGTAGAAATCACAAAAGGAATTCGTAGGCAGGTCCCTTTGCCATAAAGTTCAACCTCCTTGTTTTCCTTTAAACAGATTTCTGAAATCAAAAATTCCCAGATATAGCACAAAAAAAAAAAAAAAGACTAGAGCATCCCGGTTTGCAGGGAGTCTGATGTGTCTTTGGACATATTCTTCATCAGGAATTCTACCTTTAAAGAGGTCAGAAATGCACTGAATATCACAAGAATTAAAACCAGCAAAGGTCCATTGAAGCCTATACTGAACAAAAACACAAATGCTGAACAAATTTCAAGCAGTTAAAAAAAGTGTTTTCTTTTTTAATCTTTCTGCAGTTTGTTTCTTTTTCTTTGTACTTTAAATGTTGAACAAGCTGTTCGAACAGCCACAGGGTACACAAAACAGGACTAACTATTTAAACAGCCAATTTTTTTACCTTTGCTATTCCACTATTCATTTATTTGTTCTGAAACTACAAACCATGATTATAAACTTGATGAATAGAATTTTCTGTTTGTTCGTTTGTTTTCACAGAATATCAGGAAGGGTGTATTTGTACGAATGAAATAAAAAAAAAAAGTTAACCGAGTGGTCTCTTTACATCAAACTAGAACGGAGTGCTTGTAGCATGAACCTTTAAAAGATCTGTGCCAGAAATGGTGAGCAAGTTCTTTGCACTTTAATGTTTACAGACACTTTTGTAAACTTGATATGGAAGAAGTTGTTGCCAAATGCAGGTGTTGTTATTTGAAATAAAAGAATAAAAATAAAAGTATTTCCTTATAACTGCTCTTAAATTCCCTGACTCATGTTGAGATTTAATGACACAACTGGTAAAACCACATTATTAAAGCATTTAAACAGACGCTCTGAAGTGCATCACACACTGTTTCATTAGCATCATTTTCTTCGCTGCATATGGTTGTGAAAATGCTTAATTATTTAAGGTTATTAGCATTAGACCTGTCACAACAACTCCTATTTGGTGAAGTCACGGTAAGAGACCCCCTCCTCCCACCTCTCATTATCTTTTTATATCATTAATTCAGAAGATAAACTGCTGTACCATTTTGTTGCCTGTCTAATGTTTACAACTATCCAGAGATTGTTTTAATTGTTAATAACTTTCACATTTACAGTTAGTTTTATTTGCAAGTTTGGAAACTACAGTACTGGATAAGGATAACTGGCTTCAAATATATGTATTTTTATTGGTCTAAATTTGTTAATAATACAAAACAAATGCATTTATAGTGAACATAAGACCACTGAAAGGTGTATCATCAGTGCATCTCTCCACATTGGCAGGATTGGTTATCTCCCCTTGGCATCGCCATACTTGCACCCAATGGTCATCCATGAGGAATGCAGAACCATGGTTCATTGCTGAAGATGATACAGCACCACTCATCTTTAGTCCATGCCTCCCAGGTACAGCACCACTTCAAACACAGCTGTCTGCTCTGGTGTTGTTGGCAGCCCACACACAGGACAGTGATCCCATAGTTTGCCAGTTGTCGAGACACAGTGTGGGATGACACAAGGTGTTGTAAAGAGTCCAGTGTCTGTGTTAGGACTGCAGGAGCAGATGGCAAGAGGGTTGTGTAAATCGGTGCAAACTACAGCAATCCGTCTTTGGTGTGGTCTGTGTTGGTCCCTTCATGTACCCATTGGTACCAATACTGTGATACTTTGACATCTGTACACCTCACATGCTGGGTGATTGCATGATATGACCACCCATTCTTAAGAAAAACCCACAATGCAACCCCTTTTAGGATTATCAAGTGCTATAATGCTGTCAAAAATGCTAAAAATGACAATATATTAAAGTAAAATTAAAAAGTAATAAAGTAATAACTTTCTAATGAAAGATGTGACTACAAAATGGTTCTAAGAGCCAGAGCCAATCTTTTTTTGAGAAAGAGAAAAATGCATCACAAAGAGTTGTAAATTGTATGTTGCAGAGAAATCTACAAGTTTGAAACGCCAAAGCTAAAACAAAAACCCTAAATCAAAGATGACAGAAACAATTGTTGATAACCTGGCTCTACTGTACACATCACATGACTATGGTTTACAAAAACAACACTGCCTTTTACTTGCAAAGGTGCCTGTAAATAAATAATGATCTGTTTGGCTCTAGACACACACAAATGAATCCTGTTGAACCTGGGTACCAAAACTTGGCTTGGCCTCTCTGCCTTGTCTCAAGTGGAGGGTGCAGGGGCCTCGTTTCTAAACTCCAAACCAGCTATTTAAGTAAATAGGCAACTCAAATGTTTTGTTTTTCCAGCTCCACCATGAGTGATACTGCTCATCGATGTTTGTAGCAGGCATGTATTGGGAAGAAAAATGTCTACAATAAAAGCTGATACTAATGCCTTTTATTCCCAAACCAAATAGTAAATCAGAGGTTTGCTTTAAAGATTTATTTGGGCATTCATATCAAAACTGTCTGTCTGAGCTAGAAGCTAAATTTTGACAGGCAAGTTACTCTGTGCAGACTTTTAGGAGACATGCAAAGGAGTAAATTACTTTTGGGACCTCTCCAACGAAATCAGAGGAGCTGTCACACTGACAGGAAGATAAGTGACTTACCAGTGACCATTAGATTCTTAATAATTGAAATGTTTTAATAGTGGTGCAGAGGGAGTCACTTCAGCTGCATTAACATTACATGATCTTTGTTTTCATTTTCTTTAGGAGGGGAACTGATGACCTGCAAGATAAAATTTACACTTACCAAGTTAGCTTATTAGTAAAGGTCAAATTGATGGGGATAGTTTAGAGTTTGTAATGTGGGGTTCTGTGGAGAGGTTATGACCAGTCAGTATCTCACCTGCCATTGTGACAAAGTGGTTCATTTTGTGTTTATCACTTGTCCCTTGTTCTTATTTAGGTGTCACTTACTTTACCATTGGTTATTGGTTAAATTTGTTTCAAAGTATATTTATGGTTTTTGTTTTCCATTTTACTCACCATTGTTTGTCTTTGTAGATCTGCAGCAGGGCAGGAGTATGGGAGGGGCCGGCCCAGTATTTCCTGCTTTAATGGCTGGATGATGTCATTGATTACCTGGCTGGGTTCTACCAATTAGAGGGTTTTCTTTTGAGTAATGCTTTGTTTTTCTTTAAAGTAATTTTCTGGATTATCTTGTATTATATAGTTTATTTTGCAGACCATTTTATTATGTTGAGGAGTTTGTAAATTAGATTAATAATTTTATTCTTGTTTTCTGTTTAGATGTTTGTTGCCTGATCTGTTTCATTGTGGCTTAGTCCACTCACGCACAGGTGTGTTGCCAAATAGCTATAAAAACAGTATGTTTTGGAAGCTGAAGGAAGGTCTGTCTGAAGAACAAATAAAAGGAATGACAAGAACTGAAATGGATGGCTGATGACGATTTTCTGTTCACCTTCTGACCCTTTTGCCTACCCTACCTTTACAGCCATAAACAGCTGTTTGGGTGACCTCAGTTTGGAGAAATACAGTTTAATTCTGACTGGAATGATGAGCTAACAGCTGGTCTGAGTGCCAAAACCGATGTTAATGGCTGCCTATAAGTTCAGAGGGATTCATGACAATGTTATTTTTGAAACAAAAAGAAGTATACAGCTATTTACAATAAAGACTGCTGGTCTGCAGTCTGTTACTAATAATGTTTCATTCATGGCCCTAAAGTTTTCATGATGTATGAAAGGTGAATGAAATCACAGAATTCACTTTAAAAGTGATATATGATGGACTTTGTTTGTGTGTGGATGTGATATGAGAAATCAGGGATTTTCCTAACAATCTAAGTGTTTCTTACACTTTAAAGTGATGTTCATGATGAACAACATACTGAGTTTTTTCTGCTGCATCCTCCTGTCTGTGTGTCTCCACCACTTGGACAGTCTTGGGAAAAAGGCCAGCAGACATCCTAAAAGTCGTAACATTTAACATTAAAAACAAAGTTTAGAGCAAAGCAATATTCGAACAAGAAAAAAAAGAACAATGTTGCATAATTTTAAAGATTATCTAAGTGAAATTTTTAATTTAAAAATTAACTGAATCCAGAATATATATATATATATATATATATATATATATATATATATATATATATATATATATATATATATATATATGTATGTATATATGTATATTCAAAAGTTATGTGTCAATGGTTAGATAAAGAGTATTTTAAAAAGTCTAATTGAGAACAAATAGATGTGGAGAGTGTGAGTGCATCAGTCTGACAGATTCAGAACACGTCTCACGCAAGACACTCCTTCAAGAAGCTCTGAAGCAGGAGAAAAATACAAATAAATTATACATCATTTTTTAAAAAGCTTCTCAGGTTCCCCTTTTGAAACATACTTCTTAGGTGGAAAAAAAATTACTCAAGAGACTGTTGTCATGACTACAGAGGATGTTTTTTTTCTTCATTTCCTTAAAAAATTATTTTTGTCCTGCCCCCTTCAGATGCTTATTTTGCTTCTGCTTCTGTGAGTAAAAGTGGGTCAAAGACAAAAAAAAAACCCCAAAACAAAACAGGAAAACACAAAAACAAGTCCCACTGAGTGACCAGACTAAATCACTTCAGTCAGTCACTAAATTAAATTTTAATTATTTAATCAGTTTGTTTGTTCCCTGAACTCGAAATAAAGTCTGAAACAAATACTTGAATCTAAATTAACTTTTCCTCTTTTTGTGTGTATGAAAAAAGAAAGCAACAACAGCCAAACACATGGGTTCAGCACAATCTCATGAGGAGTCATGAGGAGAACAGGAGAGCAGGAGTAAGCACTGAGACGATACATGAAAGAATCTACTGGATCTCCAGTTTGATCTAACAGTCTTAAGTGGAAGTGTTTTGATAAACAAGGACCCATAGCTCCTGAGGAAAATTCCTTCAACAGTTTGGACATGTTAAATCCTGTAGAGGTCACTGTGTGCGCCTAATCATTATTGATCTTTTTGACCATGTCTGTGTGTTTGTGTGTTCCTTTGTCTGTTCTTTAACCAAAATACCTCATGAACCAGTGGACATATTTTAATAAAGTTTTCAGAAAATAATCCAGTTCATCTACGGCTGATTAGATATTGAGCTAAATTTTGGTGTGGTAGTATCTGAGACAGATCCCAAACATATGTTGAGAGTGCTGAATGAAAGCATGAGATCTGTGCCTAAAAATTTGCAATGAACTATTAGATTCAACCCCGTCTGTTAGCAAAGGGCAGGCAATAATGATTTTACTTGTGTCTGTTTGCACACACACACACATTGACAGTTGATGTTTTTAAACTCAATTCAAGATGGCTGACACAGGTAATCAACCTTAGCATACACATAAATGGTTCGAGCTGATTTTTTACAGATATTTAGCTGAAATTTGTCGTGTTCGTAGCTGACGGTCATCACAAATCATTTGAGATCAAGATATTGCCATATTACAAGCAATTGCACATAATGTTATTTCCAAAGTTTAACAAAACGGCTACAACTTTGTCATTTATCAACTTCGGATAATCTTAGTCATATTGCTTTCATTTAGGAAGTGTGAGAGTTTATATGATTGTTATATTTTCTGTTTTCATTCCTGATCCAAGTAAAAACTCTCCAGAATAAATAATAAATCTGCATTAGAATTTGAAAATTCATGAAGCTTTTCACACTGCAGACACAAATCAGTGCTTATGAACGATGCAAAGAAAAAAACGCATAAAGTATACATCTGAAATCAGTAAAAAATGTCAATTAGCTTTCACGTGGTGAAATACTTTACATCAAAAAGCCAAGTTTCCACTATGTGATATGCTTCCTTTAAAGAAAGTAAAAATAAAATGTTTTTTTTTCTCCTTACTTTTGTCTTGAAATTCTTACACAGAATTTTTAATGTAAGCAGCAGATATTTAGCAGTATCTCTAATGGCGGAAGCAGACGCCGCCTTCCTGATCCAGTAGCCTTTCAGCTTAGCCTCGGCTAAATCACAATCACTGTCCTGGCCAGAGCTCAGGGTGTCTGCCGACGCGTGCTAGGTCGCTGGAACATTTCCATCTGGCCTCTGGGGAGTCGCACATCAATTGCTCTCAGCTAAATGCACTCACATATGAATATTTCAGTACAATTTAATGTTTCAGCTACAGCCCCAAAGGAGCAGAGCATCAATTTGTGAACACAGTTCTCCTGGAGTTAAAAGCCAGGCCGGATAATACAGTATGAAAGGCGCTGTCAATCTAGAGGGCCTTTTTTCAGTTGTGGGGGGGCAACCTTACCTTCAGTCTCCAGCTGCACACGAACAAGCTTTCCCTCTGAAAGACGAAGCAGAATGTGCTTTTGGTTCACCAGAGTCATAGTGGATCTGTCCGTTTCCCCCACAGCTCTGGCTGCGTGCCATTTAGTCCCAACACTCACACAGAAACACACACAGACACACACACAGCTGGTGGCGGCTGCAGGTCGGGGAGTTGTGCACCTGCTGTCCTGTTGATAAAAAGCCCCAAAGTGATGCTAAAACCTCTTCCTTCACACTGAAAAACTTCCCTCAGGTGTGAGAACACGAGTGATCTACAAAACAAACACATCATGACACAGTGACCAGTTTAATGACCCAAATTATATCATTTAAAACACAGTGATTAAAACCACAATTAATTATCTTTCATTTGCAGTTAAATTTGCAGTGAGTCTTAATTAAATTTACAAAAAAATCATTTGTTAAGTCTAAAAAAAGAGCTAAAAATAAAATTACACACTGCTTTTTGAATTGCTTCAAACCCTCCAAAAGCTTATATTTGAGAAAATAAAGTTGTCTAAAATTGGTTCAAACAAGATATCAATAAAAACTGGTTAATTTCAGTAATTAGTTAATGATTTGATGCATTGCTCAAAAAGACAAAATGCATAATTCTATGCACACTATTGTTCAAAATGGTAAGAGTAGATATTTAAATGAATAAATAGGAAGAGACAAAAAACTGCTTGGATATTGCATTTTTTTTTTTCTAAAATACACAAAGATCTGGTTAAATGTGAGACTGTTAGTAAAACCTGCAGTAATCTGAAAACAGAATTAAACTGTAATTCTAAAATCTAATATGTTAATTATAAAACATTTTTAGAATAAAATCATTAATTTTTACAAGGGTATACTAATATTTCAGGAACAGCTGTTTTTTTTTTTTACATCTAGCTGTTTAAAGGGGCTAAGACGTCACAAATTTAGTGATAAATTTGCTTTGACTGATTCAAACATAAACGCTTCCTCCCTCATTTAGGTGACACAGCCACCTGTTAAAGGTGCTGAAAAGCAACAAGATGCTGATGAGAGCCGCTGATAACAAATACAAGCTGCGTATTTGTAGAATAAAACAGGCGACTGACAGTTACACTAATAAGGTAATAATGGGGCAGACAAACAATGCAAAGCTGCCCTGAGGCACCGATCAAAAATTCATTCTAATTATCATGTGAATACTGCATTAACTCTGAAGAACTATGAATTATGAATCTGCAACATGGTTACCCTCTCAGGACGACCTCCCTTGCATGTGGAAGGGATTTTTTTTTGTTTTTTTACTTTTCTAGAACTAACAAACTAAACAACAATGCACACGCCACAGTGACTAAAAACAATCTGCAGAATGCAGAAAAATGTTGCTTTTAAACTGAAACAATCAGCATTAGTATTTTAAAAAAATATTTTAGTGCCTGAAAATACTAGTGTTTCTGTTCATTTGACTTTTAGCTGACTTCAGATGTAAGAGTGGACAGAAAGCACTTAAAGACAAGTTCTGGTTGATTTGGTTAAATAATTCAGTATCTTTAAACTCATCAATAATCACATTTCAGAAATGTAGCTTTATTGTTTCTGATGGTCAGCAGAAAAGTCTGAATGACCTTATGTAAGCATAAAAATTACAAAGAGAGACATCTGAGTTATTAGTCAGTGTTCAACTAAACATTACAGTCTTAAAAATACCCGAGTCAATTATTTCTGTTTATTTCTTCTTATGACCATTTAAAGTGATCCTGATCAATTGTCCGGGCTTTCTCAACATCTTTCAAAGTTTTTATTTGAACTTTTACAGCTTTCCCCCTAAATAATCCTCCTAATTATTTTTAAAGGAATGTTTGTATGTTCAGCCTCTCAAACTCTGGCCTCTGAACCATCCAGGGACAAAAAAGGCTCCTAAACTTAAAGGATGAACAAGTGGTTTGTCAACACAAAAACAGAACCTTTTAAAACTGGATATTTAGGGGCTTGTTATATTTGTCTGTTCTGAGGACAATTTGTTTCCAATTCTCTAGGTTAATATATGAATATATTCTTCTTTTGCCCTTCACTTGTTCGCTTTTCTTTTTTTAAGCACACTGAACAGCAGGCAGTCAAATAAATGGACACAAATAAATGAAAAAGCAGCAAATGTTGAAAGTAAAACTATGAAAGACTTTCAGAAAGCCTGAAGAACTACTGATCAAGATTGCTTTAAAATATTACAAGAAGGTCTTGCTGCTTGGAAACAAAATATAAGGACATTTGGGTGTGGTAAGTCTATTTTAATATTTTTAGCATGCTTCAAAAGGCACAAATACAGGACCTAACCTCAGTGAACTTCTCTATAATGCCAAATATTATTACTTGTGCTGTTCATTTAATATTTCCCTGCTGTCTCTTGATAAAGGGTGGTAAGGGGACCTTAGAATAAGGCAGAGTTCAGTTTTCCTGCAGGCCATCCAACAGAACCTGTTCTCAGCTCTGCCCAAGGAACTAAACCATAAAAGCCATGCAAAGGCAAATAAGATTTTATACATTTACACTGCACATGCTCCTTTTCAGGAGCACTGAGACACTGTAAATGAGAAAATTAAGAAAAAAGGAAAACTCAAGCTCCAATTATAGTAGTCTGCAGCATATGTGTGCTAAAAATCCTTTCCTACTATACTTTAGTAAAATATGGTCGACATGATAACTGAGCTTCTGTAAACATTGTTCAGCTGATGGAAAGTGGAAAACGCTGCTTGGAAAAGTAAACAATATGAAATGCATTTCCCATCGCAATAAGGTTCTGTAATGCAGAAAAAAAAGCACAACAGATGGACACAGACTGGCACAGGTTCAGCTGAACCCAGCTCGGGGAGTTTGGAACGACAGACAGGGTAAATGACTTCAGACAGTAGAAGCAGACCACCACTGAACCCCAAACCTTTGAGAAACAATGTGTTACTGAGACAATGGCTGTCTTCAGTCCATGAATGCCCCCTTGAATTCCAAACATGGACATTTGGCTCTTGCCAAACTTTAAATGGATTAATTAAGTCACACAAATATATATTTCATGAAGATAATCAAAGTGTGATTAAAGATTCTTCTGGGAGTGGCAGCGAGGATGGCGGGGCCACTTCTAACAGCCACTGTATATAATCAAACCTGCCAATGCACTTAAATAACACACAGGAAATGACTGTAAACTTAACCTTTGACCTGCAGAATTAGCCAAACACTGAGTACAAATATTACTTAAATATCTTCTTGCTTTGATAGGAGGTATGATGTATAAAATGGATATATAAGCATGAAACTTGGCCACAACGTTCACTGAAGTCCCACACATCCCTTATTGCTTATATTTCCTCCATTCATGAGCTGTATGTTAAGATTTGACCCCAGTGATGTCTGTAAAACACTGACTTATCCAAATTATGACTCTTCAAGCAGCAGATTCTGACTAATGAGGTTCCAGATTATTTTTAGTGACAGTCACTCATTCTGAGAAAGCTAAAATAAAGATGATAAGTTTCTTATGCAAGGCTTTGTCAACAGACATGCCTAAAAATGACAGATGCAATATGGTTGAAAAATAACTACAACACATATTCTGTATAATCCAAAATAAATAATAATGGTACTTTATTGAAGCTAATTATACAGTACAGTTTAAAGTGAGTGCTGCTGGTCCTTCCACTCTTTCTGATGGGTAATGGCCTATATAGGATATTGTAAGACACCAAAAATTAAACATTAAAATCAAGACAATAGTATTTGTTTCTAACTTTATTTGTTTGGAGCTTCAGCAGGTTTGCAGATAAGGCGTCTCACAGTAAAATCACTGACAATACTCAAACTGTAAATGAGAAGAAATGAGCATTTTAATCAGTAAAATATCACTAAATTAATCAGTCCTTTTCAACAGTTAACGACCTGAACCAGATGGTGGTGGCAAACTGTTTACATTAACTGCAGTTGTATTCGTATAGATAAAACTGATTTGAATGTGGAAGTGAAATGAATTTAAAATGTCATTGCTGTGCATATTTGGCAAGCATGTAATGCCTTGTTTTCTCTGATGAGCCGAAATCCACAAAATATGTAATTTCAAAGCGCATTAATCATACTCCATGCCTCATGTAAGCCAGAGCCGAACATCTTTACTCTGCCCTGATCTGATTAGAAAGTCCCACAAACATGCTTAAGAGCAACACTATCAACAATATCCATGCAAACATAAAAGCAGCCACACTAAACTGTATTTACAGTCTAAACCAAACTGTTTTAGTTTGGTTTGTTGCTTTCAGTGAGTGGGAGAGAAGGTATCTGTGCAGTTCTTCTGTCTGAGTGAGTTAGTCAGATGATCCTGCTCTGGCAAAGGCTGAGAAAAATGCCAAAATTGTACAATTTCTTTAGGAAAAAAAGTCACAAATGCAAACAAACAAACAAGCAAACAGAATAAAGATATTTTTTGTTTCTTGATTAAACTTTAAGGAGAACTTCATTTAAACCTTTCTTATATTTGGATATTCGTTTTAGGGTTGATTTTATGTGATTTTGTTCATTTTTGGTTGTTTGAAATATTTTATTGTATAAAAAACTCATCTGACTTGATTACAAATAAGAAAAACAAGCACTGTGTTTGGTTTAACCAACCCTACCTGCAGGATGTAGGAGTTAGAAGCAGGGCTGAAACATCTGGTGCTGGTTTTGCAGATGTTTTAATCTTTGAATTCAGTTTTTCCTTTGATATTTTTGACACTTTTTGATTTATTCTCAATCACTGGAGAAACGTATGGCATCAACATACTGAATAAATTTCATCTAATTATTGCAGTTTTTACACAGATTCAGAAGCAACAGCATTTTTTTTGCTGAGTAAAATGTTCAGGATCCCCCCCAAACACACACACACACACACACACACACACACACACACCTCTCCAACCCTTCCTCCAGTCAATGCAGTTCTCCTTAATCTCCAGTAGATGGCCGTGTTGAGGTGGTACAGAGAGACCTTTTTAAATGTCCCCAGATCAGATCAATTTATGGCCCAAAATAGCGACCTAAAGATCATGTTGTTGTTTTTGGAAATTGAATTTAAAGATAAATAAAGTCTGTATTGTTTCTGTTTTGTTTGCAGAAAACGCAAACTTTTTGACCTCATGATGATTTTTTTATTCCATCTGAAAGTAAAAAAGATAATATTAGTAGGCTATTTTACATTAAGATAAAAAAGAGAGTTTTACCTGAATCTATCTGCTATTTGATAAGAAATCAAAGCGATTTAAAAAAAAAAATTGTGTTAGCCTGCTAGATTATTGTCCGTATTTAGTAGGTGTTTTATGGATTTATTATGACTTAAAACAACTTTAAATGTATATTCATGTGCAGTGATATAAACATTTAGATGGTAATGACAATTCTGTCAACTTCATGTTGTTACTTTTCTTACAACGAAGTGATTTTGTTTTTCTTTTGGTTGACTTTAAACATTTATTTTTTATTTAATTTCATTCAAGATAAAACCAAAACATCTGTAATCTTTTGTTATCCGTTCACATCAACATCTTTTTCTTTTTTCCTTTTTCTGTTTTTTTTTTCCTCCCTTCCTCTTCTGCTGGGAAAGGTGATTGGAGAGCCAGTTGTCGGCGTGATGACGTCAGGTGCGCAGCGTGCGAGGACCTTGTAGCCTCTCCGGCCCCCCCTCCAGTCCGGAGAGACACAAGTTATCAGGGAGGCAGCCGAAGGGCCGGTGATCATCTTTTCTGCACCCGCCGCTGTCCCCTCCATCTCTCCTGTATGGTGGATATTATTTTCAGCTCTTCTTTCTTGGGTGATATGGGGGATCATTCCAAAAGTAAGTCTGGAGACGCGCCAGGAGAGTTGGGGGCGCTTTGGTGGGGGGGTGGCAGATTTAGTGTCCGTCCGCAGTGGGCTTAAAGGGAGAGGCTGCAGGGTGGAAGGAAGGAAGTCCGATTTAATCAAATGATGCGCCGAATTGTTCAGGATGTGGAGTTGTTTTAATGAAACGAAACACCTCGAGGTTTCGTTGCGTGGATTTATTGGCCAAAACCACCAGTTGTTACATAACAGCAAGGGTCGTTCTTGACTGCGGGGAGAAAAAAAAAGGGGGAGTTGGTAGAAAACAGTGAAAAAAAAAACAGGCGGGTTTATGAGCTAACAGCTGCTTGTTATTAGTTTTTAATCACATCTAAAGCTGTGCGTTTTGCTGTTGCAGAGAAGCCAGGATTCGCCATGTGTGTAGGATGTGGGAGTCAGATCCATGACCAGTACATACTGAGAGTTTCCCCCGACCTGGAGTGGCACGCAGCCTGCCTGAAGTGCGCCGAGTGCAGCCAGTACCTGGATGAGACCTGCACTTGTTTCGTCCGGGACGGAAAAACCTACTGCAAAAGAGATTATGTAAGGTGAGGAGTTTGGCTGCATTTCCTCTTCCTCCTCTTCAGGTGGATTCAGAGCGACGTGTTTACAAATAAAAAAAATTAGAAATAAGAACTGAGGCAAGAGAAAAGAGACGAACAGAATACAGCAATAATTACGCAGCTTCAAATTTGTACAAAAACAATCATTTATTTATTTATTTATTATAAAATTTCTTGAAACCTTTTTTGTATTTATTAAAGCCAATTTATTTTATTTGTGTGTGTGTGTGTGTAATTACTGTAACTCCAATCCTTCTAGATTTGAAACCCCTTCAACAATTGTCTGTTGTCCCTCCTCCAGGCTGTTTGGAATAAAATGCGCCAAATGCAACCTGGTGTTCAGCAGCAGCGACTTCGTGATGCGAGCTCGGAATAACGTGTACCACATCGAGTGCTTCCGGTGCTCGGTGTGCAGCCGGCAGCTGCTGCAGGGGGACGAGTTCTCCCTGCGGGAAGAGGAGCTGCTGTGCCGGGCGGACCACTGCCTGCTGATGGAGAGGAGCTCCGCGGGGAGCCCCATGAGCCCGGGACACCTCCACCCCAACAGAGCGCTGCACCTGGCAGGTCCGTCCTCACTGCTCTTATTATTATTATTATTATTATTATTATTATTATTATTATTATTATTATTATTATTATTATTATTATTATTAGGAGTAGGAGTAGGAAGTTATTTTCAAAATAAAAGAGACGTTAAAATCTCATCAAACAACTTGAATTTATGAGAAAACAAAACAAAACAATATTTTTTTTAAATCTAAGTTTTGTTTGTCCTCAAGATAATTTGTCTAAGTGTGTGTGAGCATGCGTGTGTGTGTGTCCTTTCTTTCATAATTGATCTCATTAGCTGTAACCTGCTTTGCTGCTATTATCTTAATAATCTGGGCTCTGAGCCGCGCCTGTGGCAGTGTGTGTGTGTCTGTGTGTGTGTGTGATGTGTGTGTCCGCATCGTTCTGCTAGAATAAAGAAATGTGTGAATAATACCGACCAACTTTCCTGTTCAAAGCTGACTGAGGTGCACAGTCGTCCCCTCAGCGCGGAGTCCATCATCATCGCAGCAGAGATTTTCAGATTTGAAGGAATAAAAACTAGATTTATATATAATCTAAAATCTAATCCAAACTGGCTCTTGAAGTATACAAAAATAATCCAGGAAAAACAATGAATTTTTGCTTCATTGTTATTAATTAAAAGTTTGTTTGTATTTTCATTCCGGGATTAATTCGAGACAGTTTTCTGATCGAATCACGAACTGATCCCCGCTCTTCTTTAATGTGTTGTTTAAATCAATCTGAGATCTAAAATATCTCACAGATTTCCCAAATAAATGGGAATAATGCCCAACTCAAACCCAGCAGGCTCCCAGCAGTGCAGATTGTCGAGCTGAGGGGTTTTCAGGCCTTCCGGTGGAGGGCTTTTGACGGTTCCTGACGGTGTTTGCGTGTCCTCCGTCCTCAGCAGACCCCGTGACGGTGCGGCAGGCCCCGCACCGAAACCACGTCCACAAACAGTCGGAGAAGACGACGCGGGTCCGGACGGTGCTGAACGAGAAGCAGCTGCACACCCTGCGAACCTGCTACAACGCCAACCCGAGGCCGGACGCGCTGATGAAGGAGCAGCTGGTGGAGATGACGGGCCTGAGCCCCCGGGTGATCCGGGTCTGGTTCCAGAACAAGCGCTGCAAGGACAAGAAGAAGTCCATCCTGATGAAGCAGCTCCAGCAGCAGCAGCACAGTGATAAGACTGTAAGCATCTTCGTAAGTTGGGCCGCTTGATTCCTCTCTACAAACACAGTCCTGCTTGGTGTTAGCTTTTAAGATGTATTCCAGTCAGTGTGTCAGCCTTTCCAAACTTTGTTTCATTTTACTGCTTTGGGTTTGCTTAGCCTGAAAACTGTAATGGTTCCTGCAACATTTTACAGTTCCTGCAACATTTTCTGTACACATTTGAAGGATAAGATGAATCATGGAGGTGAAAATGCGCACAGGGACACAGATTTAGAATGTCAGGCCATGCAATAAAATAAATAAAAACAACGAATTTTCATTTATGTATCTTTTTTTGTAAAAACTGTTTCTCCAGAACCTCCAAGGCCTCACAGGGACGCCTCTTGTGGCCGGAAGTCCCATCCGACATGAGAGCACCGTGCAGGGGAACCCGGTGGAGGTCCAGACCTACCAGCCTCCGTGGAAAGCTCTGAGTGAATTCGCGCTGCAGAGCGACCTGGACCAGCCAGCTTTTCAACAACTGGTGTGTGTATTCATCTATCTATCTATCTATCTCCACAGCCACATTACTGTTTCTAAAACACACGCACGCGCACGCACACATGTGACGCCTTGTTTTCCTCCCTTCAGGTGTCTTTCTCTGAATCGGGCTCTCTCGGGAACTCCTCGGGCAGCGACGTGACTTCCTTGTCCTCTCAGTTACCGGACACCCCGAACAGTATGGTCCCCAGCCCGGTGGAGACGTGAGACCACGACGGCGGTGGTGCAGCCTCCCCCCGCCACCCTCCCCATCACCCCCACACCCCCACCACCACACCCCACCCGTCTCCCCCCATCTACCAACACCACCACCCACCTTCTCTGCGAGGACGGCCTGCAGCATGATCCCCCCCACCTCTTCTCTCCTTCATCCTCCCTGCATGCCGACCAGCTCATCACATCGTCCGAACTTCCAAGAGGAGAGCCTTTTTTATTTTTTTATTTTTTTAATTATCATTTGTTTCCCCGAATTTTCCTGACATGGAGGAGAAGGAACCAAGAAAAAAAGAGCACCGATGGACTTTTTTTGTTTTTGTTTGTTTGTTTGTTCTTGTGCGATGTCGTTGACAAAAACTTAGCAGAACAATTGACGCATGACTTGATGAGGAGAACAAAGATGTACAGAAGACCTCCAGATGGATTTACTGCAGCAACCCTTCCCTCAGAGAAACAGAGAGAGAGAGAGAGAGAGAGAGAGAGAGAGAGAGAGAGAGAGAGAGAAATCCCAAAACAAACAAACAACTGGAAACACGTTTTCGTGTTGCTCCACGTGGACTCTCTGCCATTTCAGTGTGCTCATATTGTGTCTTGTTTCTTCTACATGACAATTTTTGATACGTTATTCCGAGTCCAGTTGACTCTTTGTCTTATAAGGTCAGAGCATGATAGTCTCCAAAGTATTGGTGTTGTAAAATACTTTATCCGATGAGGGCAAGAGACAGTTTTGAGCTTCTCGAACAAAAAAAAAAAGTAAATTATTGTTATATATTATTTATTGTTAGGAAAGCGATTCGTTCAAAAGGAGTATTACTTGGTAAAATAAAAAAAGATGAATACATGACGTGTCTTTATGACCTGTTTTTGAAGATGAAGAGTTATATTTGTGTTTTTAAAAAAAGAAAACCCTGAATTTGGACTTTTCATGTAAAACGAAGCTGATGCTTTTATTTTCTAGGAGACAGATTTGCTCCACATTCAGAAGCGGACGAACAGATTTTTATTCCTAATTTTGTAATCTGAGAAGCAGAGGCAGATAATCAGGGCCGTGCTCGTGGGGCTGCTCTCTCCCGGCTGAAGCATTTCTTGCGCGCAGAACGTGCCGTCCGGCCCGTTCGTGCGCCTCGAACCAAGTGTCCCGAAAGTCCCGAAGGCTGGCTCGCGCTATCGCCTCGCTCCATCTCGCGGTGTTTTGTGGTTGGAATCGGCCAGCGGTCATTTACTATCTCGGGGGCAAGAAAAGAAAAAAAAAGAAGAATGAAAAAAAAAAGAAAATCTGCTGTAAATTCTGCTCAGTCCTGTTCCTCCCGTTGAGTCACAAGCCGAGTCTAGACAGCGCGCAGGGATCGGCGACCTCTTATCTGGTCCTGGCATCACCTGCAAGCGATACACTGACCGAAGCCACAACAAACTGCCCCCCCNCACACACACACACACACCCTCACACACAAGCGGAGAAGTGAGGGGCTTGCTGCAGAGAGCAGCTGGTAAGGGGTCACCTCTCCTCTGCAGGTTTATTTTTCTTCCAAGGATTGCGTTATGGCGCACGGGTCAGCCGGGGCTCAGGACTGAATGCACTGACCTCCCCCAGTTTGCAAGACACGTCTAAACTGTTAACAAACTCGCTGTCACTTATTTTTTTAATCAATATGCTCACAATTTACTTGAACTTCATGTCTTAAAGAAACCACGCACGTTTATCTTCAAGAAGCAGTTTTTTCACCAAAAAATAATTGGAAACGAATTTATTTTCTGTATGCAACCACTCTGTAACCTCCTTGATGAAATAATAATAATAATAATATAGGAAATATTTTGTGGATAGATTTGGATTCAAAAAAACATTGTTTTCTGATATTCTTTCCATTTTGGAAGGTTAATATATTTCAGTTTGTTTATTTATTTATTTATTTATTTTTCCTTTGCGCTTGGCAGTGTCTAAACTGGAATCTCGAATGACAAAAGGTAGATTATAGATTTGTAACTGAGCTATTTCGAATACAATAGACAAACGATGCGCCTCAGATTAAGATAAGGCAGATAAGAGCAGAATAACAATGGGCTTTCCAAACAAGAAGGCACGGCCTGTTAACTCTGCTGAGAGTCAGGATGATTCCAGAGCGGCTCCAGCACAGATATCAACCATCACCTGAACGGAATTATGGACAAAAATCTGTCCTTCTTTTTACATTATTCAAATAATAATAATAATAATAATAATAATAATAATAATAATAATAATAATAATTAAACATTTACAAGACTTTATAAGACAGATTAAATCATTTCGGAAAAATAAGCAAAATATTAATTTAGAAATATTTTAAAGCAGATTTTTTTATTTATAATTTTTTTATTTATATTATTATTTTAATTATTGTGAAAAAGTGTCCATATTTATGATTTAAATATATGTTAAAACAAAGGAAGATAAATGTCAAATAGAAGAAAAATGTAAAATATATGAAACAACCTTTTTGTTTAAATTCAGGATAAAGGTGGATTCTTTTCTGCTTCTGTCGCTTTTAGTTGCTGAGATCAGAGATCAGCTCCTCTGACACAAATAAAATGACTTTTCTCTCAGGAGCTGAAATATGGGGGGGGGGGGGGCAGTTTTCCTCAGCGCCTTAAAGAAGAATTAAATAAACACAGAGCTCCTCTGACGCATGCGCACAACCACATCGTTTATCATATTCGAATTTCTTTTTTTCCATTCAGTGTGACAATAACCTGCAGGATCTGGTTTTTCGAAAGGGCCAAATCTGGGGTCTCGTTGTGTTGTGACTCCACCGCAGAGAGGAGAATAAATTCCTCTGACCATGACCCCCCTTCACACACACACTCAAACACACACACACCTCCCTCCACCTGTTGGTGTGACAACCAGTCCGGGGGTGTCATGTTGGCCCAATGCAACCAGAGGCTATGAGACGGGCTGATGAATGATTAAGAGGACGGGTCCATTTAAAGGTCTGATGTAGTTCTCTGATTGGTGGGGAGTGGCAGGACTCACCTGCAGACAGACTTCACTCAAAATTCACTCAGGCTCCATTATTATTATTATTAATATTATTTATGTTTTACTCCTTAAATGGAAACAAAAACAACAAATAACACACAGACCATTAATTCTCTTTTCTTATTAAAACAGATTTAAAAAAGAAATCAAATCTGATAAATACAACTGTACAATTTTATATCAGAATCCATTCGTTTATATAGGGTTAAATTATTTTCTGACTCTTCACTAAAATTATTATCTGAACATTATTTTTGTTTTATGTTTTTTCATGTGAATTTTTCAGATGCTTATTGGTATTTAATTAGCACATTTCCATTTCAGGGATTACAGCAATACTATGAACTCAGCTCTTCTGTTCAGAAACCATTTATTTTTTAAATTTTTTTGATAACAAATAAATTAAAGTTGCTTCACATAGGAGATAATCTGCCGTTTAGGCCGCTGTAATACTGTAATATTTTCAGTTTATTCAGACTTGTCATGACTTGTCATGATGAAGTTGATAAATTCTTTTTTTTTCCTTTTTTGAACTTTAACAATTTTTTTCTAAAGCTTCAGAAAGCAAAATAAGGAAACTGATAAAAACAATTAAGTCTTGCAGAGTGGGATTTAAAAAATATATATATATATTTGTAAGAATAATGATGGAAAACAGCCCAGTAATTAAGGCAAATAAAGAAAATGAGGACAAACTGAAAAAGTTAAATATTTTAGGCTAACATAACATTTATTTTAATGTAATTTTAAACAAACTATAATAATAATAATAATAATAATAATAATAATAATAATAATAATAATAATAATAATAATAGTGTGATTTTTTTCAGACAAACAAAGGACAAAGAAAACAATGTTTAATATATTTTTTCTTATTTTCCTGATTAACATTAAGCAGCCCCATCTGAACTCTCTGCTGCATTTGAACAAATCACACATTATTAGGGATCAGTGCTGTCAAAGATGTAAATAAAAAAGTGTAAAAAAAAAAGTCTGTGGAGTCTCTGTGAAGGTTTCAACACTGGGCTCCACAGTGACCTTGCTCCTTTAGCGGGGGGCACCAGCAGCACCAGCAGCAGCAGCAGCAGAGGAACAACTGGGACAAACTTCAAGTCCGAAGCTCTCAGGGGGAAAAGCTCTGACAGGCTGACTTAATGCAGAGACTGAACTGGGAGCTTTTTTTTCTACAAGTGTGAGGATGAAAAAAAATTAAATCTGGGGGTGAGAGGAAAGTCGTGCGAAACAGTGACTACACTGACTGTTCAAGTTTCAAATATAACTCTGAGAATTGTGTAGATTTGGCTCCTTTGTGCTTCAAGCTCCCTTTTATATGCAGACTTTTTAAT
Source organism: Kryptolebias marmoratus (assembly GCF_001649575.2). NCBI lineage: Eukaryota > Metazoa > Chordata > Actinopteri > Cyprinodontiformes > Rivulidae > Kryptolebias > Kryptolebias marmoratus. The sequence continues at coordinate 13,385,671 of NC_051444.1, forward strand.
TTTTTAAAATTAGACACCATTAAATAGTCTAAATAACTGATGTTTTGGGCTGTTTGTCTGCAGGTCAGCTTTGTCTCCAGTGTTAACATCAGAGCATTGTGTGTTTTTTCTCCTTGTCAGGTGTTTTTAAAAGGAAATCTAAGGGCCAATTTATCTTAGGGAGGTAACAAACAATCTGGTGACAAGAATTTCATCATCTCTCCTTGTTGGCTACACGGATAATAAAAGAGCAGCATTTGTGTGTATGTGTGTGTGTGTTTCCTTGTGCACTATTGATCCTCAGAATGAATGCTGCTTTTATGGGAAGCTGACACAATGAGTAAATATCCACATATTATCCTTTAAACTTTTAAAAGCACCGAGGCCAACGGGGTGAAGAAGCTTTTTAGACGGCAGCACTGGAAATCTCGTGGAGGTGTTGCAAAATCACAAAAGAAGGGTGACATGCAAAATATCCTCCGGTGAACCTGAAGGGAGGAAAATTTCAGCAGCTTGCCAGCAATATTACACAACTACTATGTGTAGGGATTTTCTTTTCCTTTTAGTGTTCTCATCCGGGCCAGGAGCTGCGAGCAGACCTCAGCTTCACCTGGAACACACACAGTCAGCTTCTGTCGTCCTGCAGCTGAGACAGTGTCAGAGCTCTGTAAATCACAGCGGCCCATCCACGCATAAATCTGCTGCAGGAACAACACACCAACGCCCATTAGGAGGAGAGGGAAGAAGGCTGGAGCCGCCCACCCCCCCTACTTTACTTGCTATAAAACACAATGAGGGTTCACCTGTACCTGCCAGCCCGCCTTGACAAGACCAAACTGTCATTAGGCAAACACGAAAGACAAACACGTGTCACAGAATGCAAACAATGAGTGTGAGTCACTCGAGATGAGCAGAGGCATCAAAAGGATCCAGGGAGACTCTCTGGCTTTCATCGGGGGGGTCATCTCAGTGTCAGTTCAGGAGTTCAAGAATGTTTTCAGGAAGTCTTTTTGTTTCAGATTTAGTGCCAAAGTTCAATTAACCTCCTGACTCATGAGCAAGGACGAAACAGAGCCAAACTTTAATTACAGCAGAGCAGAAACTGAATTGTAAATGTCGTGAAATATTGTGCCTGTCAGATGAAAAACACCCAGTGACTCATCTTTTCACATGGTGTGGGAAAAAAAAAACTGCTTCAGTTCATTCTGGTCTCATCCTGCTTGTGTGTTATGTGGTTCAGAAACATTATGAATACCTCTATGTGCTCAAACTGGAGAAATTTACAGCAGATCAAGAAATTTTTAGGGTTGGAAAACAAATCTTCTGCTCCTGACTGCCTGAAGCCTGAAAACAGTGGCTGTGCCGCTCCAGAGATACTCTTCAGCATTGAAGACACACACAGAGTGACACAAATTTAAGAGTCAGTCTGATATGAAGAGTAAAATCAAAAATAAAAAAATAAGAAAACAGCATGGAGGGGATTCTTTCTGCCAACTGGTGATCGCCTTGTCCCTGGGCGATCCTGCCACTTTAAGAAATGAAGCAATATCATTAATGGAGGCCTCCGAGGGCTGACATCTTGCTCCAATTCACCAGTCCCCCGTCCATCACACCATTACAGTGGGCCCAGCCGTATTAAAATCTAATCACTCCTCTGGCTAGTTTGATTAAGGAGGGCAAGTGCACAAGAAGGGGCTCTGAGCCATTGTTGCTTCTGCCAGGGAGTCCCCCGAGGCTGGAGCAGGGTTCTGGTGTCAGACAGAGCTACACCACCATGTTGTATGACTTCTGAATGTTAAATGACTTTTGTTTCGTAACTTTTCTTTGATACATCTCCAGACAGGCAAACGTTTCTCATGGCAGGTCAAATTCTCAGAATCTCTATTGAGTAAATTTTCAAACAAAGTTTTCTCTCAGGCCAAGCTGCCGCCTATAATTCACCAGATAAAAATGACGACCATGTAAATGTTTACATTGCAGATTTCAAGCTAAGTTTGCGGGAATATTTGGTGCTCATTTACATGGCAGGGCCTTATGGTTCTTGGAATGAATTTAACATATTTTGGTGTTTTCTTTCTTTCTTTCTTTCCTTCTTTCTTTAAAGAGTAATAATAAAAAAAAAAAGCATTGCCCACAATTTGACAGTTTTATTTTTTATTTTAAGGGACTTTCTTAAAAATACTTTGATGGATTTCTGTGTGTGGCATCAAAAACAGTCAATATCTAAAGAAGAACCCAACTTGGTGATTTGAGAAATTTTTTATTGAGCAAAAACAATATAACTGACACCATTGCCATTATAAACTGACAACAAAACCTTTTCTGCTGTAAAGATAAACAGTTTTCACACTAAGATGCCAGCTTTTGTCAGAGAGCTGCATCTGTAAAAAGGGTCAGTTTGACCCAACATCCAAATATGGTCAGACACATGATAATTTTGCAGAATGTAATGAAGACAAAGACTAAGACATCACCAAAGTCTTATTTTGGATTCATATGGTGGATTCTTGTTTAGGCTCAGAATGGTGTGTTTCAAACATACTTTGCAGTAAAATAATCTACAAAACAACATGAATCCCACTTGATTGTTTTGAGCTCCAAAGACTATTTAATTAATAATTAAAATGATTTCATTCAAATATACATTAAAGCCCACAAACTGTTAGGCAGCTATGTGTAAACTGCCTTCCTATTTTGATCCAAATATCCTCATTTGTTTTCCAAGCAAGTCACTTATCTGCTTTTTGTTTAAATACTAGGCTACTGCTGGCCTTTCTGAGGGAGATACCTGGGTCAGATTGGGTCTGGAAAATGAGGCAGCATCATAGGTACCGACCTCAGAACCTAAACCAAATTAAATCCAGAAGGCCAGGGTGAGCCTCTTTGACCACAGTGACATAAATTACTGGGATTTACAAGTTTTTTTAAAACACTTTTAACAATACTCCCCTTTAATGTGCTCTCTGTTTAATAATGCACTTTGGGTTTTAAGAGCATGATAAACAAACCAATAAGTCACGTTTTTATCATCTGAGGGTGAAGCCCTTCAGGACGGGGTTCTACAGCAGCGTTCAAAGGGGCCTTGGTTCCATAACCAAGGGCTGTCTCGAGATGTTTTGGACAACAGTTGAGACGGAACTGCTGATCTCTTTGCTCTCTGCAGGATTAAAGAGGTTCATCTTCCCAAGAAGCAGGAATCATTTCAAAGGGACACTGATACTGAATCAAATAAACACAAGATTTGGTAACAGAGTTGGCCCATTTCTTCGTATGGAAAAGGACTCCGGGGTCAGCATTCAACATGAAAGGATGCTGCACGTCTCAGATGTAAGAAAAGAATGTGCTGTTCACACAGCATGCGGTTAAATGTTAAATAATAAAAATTAAATCAAATAAATAGAAACCTTTTAAAAATGGCATGGTTTTCTTGGCTGGTGTTAATCGAACCAACGTGTTTCTTGATCTTAATCATTTTTATGTGTGTCAGTATTTGTGAGTGAGATCTGGGAAAGCTCACAGTAGCATCTGGCTCCAGTTTCCAGTGTGTGAAGCTTCACAGGACAAGTCAGCGATTCTCTTGGCTCCTGAGACATTTAATGAGGACTCAGCAAGTGTGCCATAACAATTTTTCAAATAATAAAATTCAAATAATAGTAATCTTTTAGCAGGAAAAGAATGTTATGAAGTGAGATAGGGGCAAACATGAAAACAACGTCTTCCTACAGGAACTGAGCAGTTGTCTTAAATGCAGGAGTTAGGAGCATGAGCAGGCTGGAAGACAACTGAGCTCTGTGTGGAAGCAAGGACCTGGAACTGAACAAACATAAATCACCCACACACACTCACCCACTGAAACACTGACAAAAACCGATGGGCGTGCGCACTGTAACACCCACACTTGGCTTCACACGCAGTTACACACATTCTGCAAGCCTCTGCCAGCCGCCACAAATCACCAGGCCATCGCACATAATCCTCCACCAGCCAGTGCCACAGCATTAAACATCTAAACAAATTGTCCTTCATCAAGTGCTTTGCAGCAGGAGAAAACATAAAGCAAAGGGGAGTTAGCTGAGGAAGGCCTTGGGGTTAGAACTGGAGCAGTGGCGGCCTCTCTTGAGCTCCAAAACACTGGTCCAAAAGCTGGAGCTTCTGGGAAAGAGATTTCAGGGATACTGAAGAGACACTTAATAAGGAGTCATACAGAGAAGTTGTTTAAAAAAAAAAAAAAAAAGTGAAGACTGTTCCAAACAATTTGAGATGATCATTGATTGAAGATAAGGTAATACTGTACTAGATATGATGTGGTTGAAAACTAATTCTTGAGGAATTTAATAGTTTTTTTTCTTCAGCTCTCTGAATTTAGCATTATGACATCATCTTGGCTCACCTGCTGTGTTTGAGCTGAAAGGGACTGTTTGGACATTTTGAAGTGGCGTTCTATGGAGTCATTTTCAGCAGTCAGTATTTTATCTGCAGTAGGCAACAATCATAATGACCTCAATTCAGAGAATAGGGGAGAAATTCCTTTTTTGTCAATGTTTTCTTATTCTTTTTATATGTGCTGTATTTACTATTGTCCTTATATTAAATCCAGCCTTGTTGGAACCTGGTCTGAAGCTGAACATCCTGTGTGAAACACATGTTGCAAAATCAAATGTATCTAGTCTGCAATCTATTTGACACAATACTAATGCAGTGGAAAAATCAAGAAGTTTTTCCAAACTAAGATCAATTAGACCACTGTCTTCTGCAGGTAAGACACTGGCTGCAGATAACCACTCCACAGAATAAATGCACAATGTTTTAGCTCCTCTATTAACATATTTGACCACAATTTTATTTGTGGGTTATCTGTGCAGTGGACTACTGGATTTCTATTATACAACCAGCCAACCATGAAGCCCAGAAGATAAAAGATACACAATAATAAAAGTCCACATGGTAACATATTAATGTGGAGAATTTGATGACTTCAGAAACGACTCTCTTGTATTTTAGACAAAAAAATACCCCACTCTCAGTCTCATGACAAATTATTTGCTGTGCCATAAAAGTCCTGGAGCTCTTGTGGGCTCAATAAAGCAGCGTGTCAAAGGAAGAAAAGTTACAACTTCGTGTTCTTGTGTCGACACCCTGAACATCCTCTCCCTGGAGATCTGAGATATGTATCGCTCTAATAGAAGCTGGAAGTGAACATGATCAGGTTTCTGATAAGAGTGAGGGCACATCTGTATCTGGGAGATCTGAGAGATGCCGAAGCCTCTTGTGAAAAGGAAGCTGACTTAAGCTGCTGTGGAGGCTTATCTTTACAGTTTCCTATACCACCTACTGACAGATCCCGAGACTGTGTAAATTCCTCTGTCCTCTGAAATGACTCCGACCAGACAATGAGACGACACTTTGTGTACTGATGTGTACTATAACACAGAGAACAGAGGAGATTTTACAAGGCACGTGGGACACAAAGACAAACATAGGTTACACGTGTTACAAATTGTGTTTGAAAAAGGGCAATCCTTGAAGTAAACCAATGAGGTGTGCCTTGTTCCTTCTTTATTTTTACTGTCTCTGTGATTCAGCACAACATTCCAACTTTTAACAAAGATAAAGAACTCATTTGTTGCTTTGCATCGATTTTTAGACATCCTGTTTGAGTCCAGAGTCATAGTCAAAAAAATAAAAAAATCACAAAGGATGAGTCAAAATGTGAGAAACACCAGAGGTGGAAATGCAGCTTAATGTTATTGTAAAAATGATGTGTACAAGTCACTTCTGAGATGGCTTTTGTGCTATTCAGAAGAGTTATTTACATCCAAAGAGCTGGTGGACATTTATCATTCGGGGATAGTGGTTCTCCTTCAAAGTTCTCCTTTTTATGACATGCGTTATTTCTCGTGCACACACATAAACAAAGCCAGGGCTGCCGGCACTGAATCAGCAGACTGTGTCACCGTGTGGCCTCCAGGTCAGCCGAGCTTTCTTGTGCCGCCAGTGCTTACATTAGCATGTGAAAGGCTAAAGCTGTTCCAAATATTCCCTCTAAACATTCATCCTGCCTCAACTCTATATGGAAAAAAAAAATCTAGCTAGCAGTATGGATCCATAATGCAACAGCAAATAACCTTTCATCACAGCAAACCAATTGACAGAACACGAACTGAAGCCCAAGTATAAAAATAAACCTAAATCTTATTTATTTAAGTTTGATTGCAGAGAAGGAATTTACATATTAGAGCTTTATTTCTGTTTTCAAATGGATCTAAAACATGTCTCACATCAAGTTTTCTTGATCAGTAAAGTGCAGCCTGTCCATAACAGGCAGGCACCAGGAGTCTGTGTTTACATTGGAAGTGCCTGGAAATGAATTTCCCCACGCTAGACTCATTTGTCTTATCAGCATATAAATGTGCTGCCAAGCTGAAGGAGAAATACGCTGTAAATGGTGTCTTTTTATACGTGCAGAATTCTCCCTGTCCCTATTATTGTAATGTAACCACTGACGAGCAGCTAAATTGAAGAAATACCATTCTGTGACTTGGATAAACCCAAGTTTAGCTGCTGCACATTTTTTTAAATTAGCAGAGTGCTTCTGTCGGGGGAGAACCTCTGTGAGACATATAAATATTCAAAAGGTACATGTGGTATTCCCAGTCTGCTCATTCTGTTAACTTTTCCACACTGCAAGCCGAATCATCTGTCATTCACCCTAATTTAATCATCAGCCACTCTCATTCAATTATCCAATATAATATGCAAATGAGGTGAACAATGGCCAGCGCATGCTAATTATGTACATCAGAATAATTAGATTGGACAGAAGGGGTGGGGGCAACTGAACTATCATAGAATAGGGAGCAGATTCTTTAATTAAGGCTGCAAAAATTTTATTAGAATCTGTAATCTGCCCATAAATTGTTGCATGGTGGCCATGCACAGGGGGGACATTACTCTTATTGCAAAGCACTCCCTGAAGACCTGCACAGGGGAGTGCAGAGGGATGTGCTGCTACCAGGGGCAAAACTACCCTAAAACAGGATTCTTATATTTCTTTAGCATTAATACATGAAGGTAACCAATAACAACTTTCTTTATAACACATGGCAATTAAAAGAGTTAAATACCAATACTGAATCAATAAATAAATATATTTACTGTTTGATTATCTTAGCTGTTGCAGGTACTGTAGCTCTTTAATGACTGGAGAAAAAAAAATTGATTCTGACTGGATAAATGAGCAAGTCTAAGTGGAGCCAAGACCAAAGTAGATTTTTGCTGTCTTAAAGCAACTCCAATCTGAAAAATGTCATAGCCGTTTATAAGGAAGTTATTTTTTTTATAAATCTTTAAGAAGATTTTCTCATCGGAAAGTTATCTACAAAGATTTCTGTGGTTATTTGCATGCACAAATACCACCAGCATTAGCTAGCTGTAGCACTTATAGTACCTCCTGGGTCACTTCGGACAGAAATATTATGCAATTTTTGAGTTTGGAGTTGATTTAAGATGGCAGCAATTTACTTTGGATGAGCCATCAGCTTGTGAATCCAATCAGAATTAACAGCCTAGCATTTCTTTGAAGTTATAGCTGTTTAGTTCAGCCTTGTAAATGACATTATACACAATCACATGCAACATTGTAAACTCCTAAAGCACTCAAAAATTATGTGTTGAAGCTTAGTCTCAGCTACTACCACACCAAATGAGCTCAGTATCTTGGCTCAGTGTCTGTAAATTTGGACAGTTAAATCCAATTTTGCGTTGGTTGAGGTCAGTTAACACACACATGCACAGACACGGGCAAAAACAATATTGTTGCTTTGCCTTTGGAGGCGGGTGATAACTAAACTGTATTTCTATGAACTGAGGCTGTTTAATGAGCCCTCTACAACAGCTAAAATAATTGCTTATAACTTTTCCACAGAACACTACTGCAACATATCGAAACTAAACCTTTAATGAACAATCTGAAGTCGATTCAGTGGTCGCTTTTTTCCAGCAGTGATCAGAATTAAACGACATAAAATGCGTGTGCTGTGTAGAGGCAGTGGAGCATGCCTGGCAGCCAGTTAGATACAGAGAAATATCAGCCCTAATCCTCTTCTGCTGCATGCATGCAGGCACTGCTGCCTCTGTACAACAGAGCAGCCACGTCCAGCAGCACAACACAAAACAGTTTGCCATGGGACACACAAAGGCTCACTCAGACGACCAGCAGACAGCAAGCAGCGAGACCCTGGACGGGGTGCTGAGCCCACTGAAATATTTACAGAGGCGTGTTTTGTTGCCTTTGTGTTGAGTGATTGAAGGGTGCTGTTCAGACAGTCTATCTGGTGTTGCTGAGAAGCAAGTCACTGGAAAAATAAAGGGAAAGAAAACAAAAAATAAATCACTTTTTGTCTTTAAAAGTATTGAACTGATCTGTCTGTGTACAAATGGAGTTTACTTAGAGGGGAAAAAAATGTGCCGGGACGTTTGAAGTTTGAAGAAGTCTGAAGACGCTTGAATCCTACATAATCCATCACTCTCTGTGCAGACAGACAACAACACCTCCGTAAGGCCATGATGTATCCTGTCCAGGCCAGACAGTATTTGTTAAACATGTCAGGGTGACAGAACAGCAGTAGGTCAGGAGCACCGTAGATTAAAGTGGGAGTAAGTTTGAATGAGGACGTCGAAACATGTAAACTTACACATTCACAGCAGTGATAGCCTGTCTGCTATCTCTTCCTGTTACAATACATCCACGCTAAATGTGCATACAGAGGAGAGGTTGATGTTTACATTCAGAATCCTCTTCGCAGTACAATATGCAGCACTGTGCAAACGATTTTGGAAGGCTCTTCAGCCCTTTGGTCATCACCAAAAGAAAGCTATTTCAGACTTTGACTCACCATTACAGAGCACTTGTTTCTATTTTTCTGCACCATAATTCTTGTGTTTTGGTGCATAAAGTCACTTTGTCTTGTTTCAGTGTCAGAGGTTTGTTTTTTTTTCTTTTGGTCACATTTATTCCTCAAAGGGTACTTTTGATCAGACTTGGTACTGCTGAAGATTGATTTCAAAGAGAAGTAAACCCAAGGTTTGTTTCATTTTATTGCTGCTGTAAGTTTCCTTGTCTGACCTCAGTGTTGCCCATTTCTTTGTACTTGTTCAACAACACTTGTTGAAACCCTGGGCTGCTTTAAAATCTTTACCTGAGAGATATCTTGATGATAAAGTTTACCTACATTGTGTCTTTTTGCTGCGCTCAGTCTCGTCATGACCTCTGACTTTTGGCTGTCCTTCACCCAGTTTTAAGTCTCCAGCACAGTTTCTGATTCAGTTAATACCTGGGTTTCAGTCTTCATAGAAAAATAATAATCAGGTATAACCATTTATTCATACACCTGGATATAAGCCTCCTAAATTCCCATTCAGTATACTTTTAAGAATTCATTCTAGTTTGAAGATTCAAATGATCACACTAAAATTTGATTTGCTTTAGATTTTTCTTTTGCTCATTTTGCATTTTATAAATAGGAAGTAGATAAATTCTATTTTTTATTTATAAAATGCTACATTTGCCAAAGCAGTCTGCATAGGAGTTTTCAACTTCTATTTGAAATTTTTGCACATGTAATCTGCGGCTCAGACTCCATTTTGTTACAAATAAATGAACTATATGATTATAAATAACAGACTCAGTTTAATGCTTCAACAAAAATTTGTCAAGCTTATGCATTTAGTTGTAATTTCTAGTACATTTTAAAACACACAAATACATCAGAGGATGGCTGCAGGGCTTTTCATACTGTAGTAAATAAACTGTTCAGTCAGAGAAATACCTGTGTTCTGACTCATATATATGTTCTGATAACAAACGTCATACTGTGTCCAGACATAGTAACAACTGGTATTCCTTTAAGAGTCAGTTTAATTATATGTGCATTATGTGTCACCCAGGTTTTTTTCTGGCAAGTTGTACTAAACTGAAAGCGTTTAATCATCTTATCATCTAGTTTGGTGCTCAGCATTAGTCACAGGAAAAAGCAACCTGACCTATGAGATGACTCAAACCTGATTCACTGATTTATTTACTATGTTATTGTCCCTTAGACTGTTCTCTTGACCAAACATCTTCCTATACGTAAGTAGAGTTATACCACAGACAAGTCGGGGAATCACAGAAGATTGTCTCAAAGATAATCGCAGTAAAGCTCTAATATATGCCCTACTTCTCATTTCAGTGTTTGGTTCAGTGTTTTCTCCCCTTTACTTTTGTAGATTTCCTTCAGATTAGTTTTTTTTTCTGTTAGCTTCAGCTGAAGCATCTGAAGCAAACAACATACAAATGCGTGCTTTAACTTCCTTCTCACATTACTTAGGTTTGTGCTTGAAAACCAGCAGGTTTCCTTAGATTGGCTGCTGCAACAGTAGTATGTCTTGGCTTTGTCTTATCTGTCTCCATGACGGATGTGCTGGGGCCAAAGGTCACACTCGTTCATTCTCACAGAGGAAACGTCTTTTCCTCCTGACTGTTTAAAGGTACAAGGTGAATACTTTTTGCAGTTACCTGGACTTTAAGATGTATTTTAATCTTGGTATATTTGGGGGATTAAAAGGGGGGGGGGGTCATTGAAACATTTCGCACAAGACCCTAAAAAATATTATTACAACAACTATCCTGAATAATTTATGAAAAGTTTTGCTGTTTTGAAAGTTTGACGTCACTGAAATTAAGAGAAGAGCAGACCAAATTTCATGCACACATTTGGTATTAATTACATTGTAAGAATTTGATTGGCAGAGAAAAACGTGTTCTGAATCACAGATTTTGTGCAACTTCAACATTTTGCAGCCCATTAGTTACAGTATGAGTCAGCCAAGAAAAAAAAAAGATGTTGAATATTGAGGTTTAGCAGTCAAAGTCCATGTTTTAAAATGAAATTCTTGTACGTAGATGAAAGAAGGGGAAAAAAATATGTAGGAAAAGTGTTGATTTGATTTAACTCAATTATCTCTGATTATGTAATTAGGCTTCTGGTTCAGCCTAATAAATGTCAAACATGCTCACAGAAGGTACACAAACAAACACAAACCTGTCTGATCTGACTGCTGCAACTTAAACCTCTTTCAGGATTCCTAATGAGTTAGCAAACATTTGCACTGCAAATTGGCACCACTTTCCATCCTAAATTAGAGAGGGGAACTTACTCCTATAAATACCAAGAGGAGGTATCACCGAGGACTGGATGGAGACCTGTATCCGAACACATTCACAGTGTGAGGGTCTGATTGTGAGTGAGGCTTGCTGGTCACACTTAATGTTGTACCAAGACGGGAGTATGTCAATTCTACGTCAGCCAAGTTGCTTCTTAGGACTCCTGTGCTTTGAAAACCAAAGGAGAAAAAAGAAAGAGGCTAAAAAGGATTTTTTTCTACCCCTTCCTCTAAAATCAATGCATTTCTTGCACACCGAAGGGTCAGGGCTGTCAAATGGCACTAAAGAGACCCAATTCGTTGTCCTAAAAGCCAAAGGGTATGCCTTGATGGACTCCAGTGAAGTAATGCTAAAGACAAGTGTCTATTTGAGTAACTGTAACATTTTAGGGATAGATTTAAAGAGCAAAAGAACTAAATCTTAATTCTTGTGAATACAGCCAGAGCGTTTCCTGACATCAAACTGTTCCTTTATGTTCACGACTGTAGGTTACATTCAGTGGCTACTGTGCACGCTGCAGTTATGTCGGCACAGTGGAATGAGCGGCAGGTTTCTCACACATATTCAGTGACAGGCGAGCCGCCGATTAAACAGCTGGCTGTCATTAGGGCACAGCAGCTGGGGTGGACAGGGAGGCTGGCTGCAGCGAAGCTGACCTTGACTCAGACGGGAATCTGTCACATTGTTGTTTGGGGTGTCAAGCTGACAGTGCAGTTTCCATTAAAATGTTTGAATAAACTCAATGCAAAGACAAACAGTTACACCATGATGAATATCACTTCCTTGTGGACAAGAGTTAGATTCACAAAGACTGACTTTAGCTGTGCATATTAAAATCAGTTATGTGAAGACGAGTTTAAGTCCCCCACCAAAAGCCCACACTCTTGATTCCTGTGATCCTGAAACTGACAGTGAAAAAACCCCAAAACATTTTATTAGAAAGTTGAAACAATTAAAAACAGGCTTAGTAACTTGTTTAAATAAGCATGGCTTGTTAACACTGTAAAGTCAAAAATAAGAGCTATGGAATTCTGGTAAACGCCTTCTGTTCCTCCACCAAGTCCTGAAGCATTAAGATGCTCATTTAATCTATTTATGCAAGATCAGTCTGTGCAAAATACATGCGTGGTTGGTACTGTTTATATATAGGAAAAAAATGTATGGTTTGACCAAACCAACTTAACCAAACATGAAAGGACAAACTTCTCTCATCTGCGGTCTGTTTCTCATCCAGTAATTCTGTTACTATCATAGAATATATCATATGTAAAACAACAAAAATTATGCTCAAAAATCATGTTTTTCAAAATTACATTAAAAAACAATTTTGAATATGTTTTTTGAATAAACTGATTATAGATATGTAAGTAAAAGTAAACACTGTGTTGCTTTACATGACTGATAACCATTTACTTAAATTGATAAACGATTTTTCTTTTCAGTAAATTGATGTTCATTGGCAGGTCTCTCATGTCTTATGTTAAGTATAATGATTGTTGCATTATTGATCTCCAGAACTGCTCACAATGTGACTGAAAGTGGTAAAAGCTCCACAACAAAAGGCACTGAATGGAAAAACCAGAGGCATTCACCTTTACCTGCACCACTGATAAAAAAATCAAATGACAGAGGACATTTGATAGAAGGATGAACAAAAGGACAAAGAAGAACTTGATAGCACAGGAGGAAGTGACGGGAAGTTCTGTTTAAAAGTGGAAGAGTTGGAATGAAGCCAACAAGCAGTGGTGGGAAAAAACAAGTAAATGCAGGAAAGGTTTGTACTCTTGAGGAGGATTTGTAATTGTTAAAGATGTTTGTCTTTCTTATGTTTATTTGCATATTTTAATGGAGAGAACTAGTGCAAAAATAGAGGACCATACAAATTTAAAAAGCCCAATCCACCCACTGCAGCTGACAATCAACATTTAAAATCCTAATGTAAAGTTCTCCAAAACAATGCATCACTGTTTTGTAATATCCTAAATTTGTCCAACAGAGACAGGTCCAGAGAACATTCCCCCTCTATGCACTGCAGTACAAATCACTGGTAATTGGTCTATTACTCTGTCAACGAGTCCCCCTCACTATGAGCTCTCTGCACTGCAGCCAACGGAGGGATCTGTCTCACCTTGTCTGAGTGGCTCAGGTATGTCTCCCCCCCGAGGGACTGCAGCCCACTTCTTTTAAAGGGTTGCCCTGCAGAGAGAGCTGTCCATCAGCAGACCTCCCAGTGTGTCAAACTTCTCCCAGTTGGTTCTGCGGGCTGAGCAGCGGTCAGTCACTGCTGCTAAGAGCATTTAAAGCAGCCCTTTTTGAGCTCTAACCCTTCTCCAGGACAATCCTGGTCTTTCACATCTTTGTTAGAGCTGTCAGTCAATGCAGACTTTACATATAGCAGTAATTGGTTTTCAAACCACTCACGACCTTCTTAGTCAGTGTGTCACATGTCACAAAGCCTTGAGCTTAGTGTTATGACACTCTTTGAGTAAATGGCTGCACTGAGGAATTTATTGTCAGTTTGTCACTTTGGGATTTTTGCATTCACCAGTTCAGGGTGACCTTGCAGTTACAGTAGACCTTCATCACAATGGGACTGAGAAAAATAAAACCATACTGCTGCATTATTTTTTTATAATTCTGTGATCTTGATTTTTCATAACCAAATTCTTCAACACTAAATTAGAAGCTGCAGAAAAGTGATATGTATCATAATCAAGACCTCTCTACAGCAATGAAATAATAATTAATAACAAACCTTTGTGTTTATGTGACTTTATTTACAACAAGCTTAACTGCACTAACTGAAAACTCATGTATAATAAGGCTAATATGCATTTATCTTCAATAAAAAAGACAACAGAGTAAAACAACAACAAACAGTTGATTTTGCTTTATGTAAGAATAGACTCGTTGATGGTAAAGGTAACATGACTAAGCTGTGAAACAAAGTTTAACATATCTTGTGGTAAATATTACTTCAGATATAGTTCATTAACTTTCATTTCCAAGACGGGCAAAGGAAGCAAATATCTGTAGGGCTGAGAAATCTGCAAGAAAAGAAAATGTCTTCAGTTAGTGTTTAACTAAACCCAATTAGCTGTTCTGTTCTGATCGCACACAAATAATGTAAAATACTGAAATTGTGCTAAATCAGTATAAATTTGTGAAATACCAGTAATAGATGCCAAAATAAAATCCTCATATTTTAATCAAACATTATGAATTATCCTTGAAAACGAATACAATTAGGTATCAAAGCCCCAAATATGATATTGCTTATATTTAAAATGACTCATTTTGTGAGAGTGATATAAAATGAATGTTTAAATTACAAAAATAACTTTTTGAGGGCTTTATCTATTTGTCTGATGTGTGTTTGAATCTTGTACATATTAGGTACTACTCTGGCATTCATCTTGCCTTTGGGTCAACATTTTTAAAAATGACATGACAACTTGATGTCTTTTCACAAAGTGACATTATTTGAATTAAAGAGTTAAAAAAAATCCCAACTACAGTCAAAAATGTTGGGAGGAAAATGTGCTCTAAAACCTGTGAATGGGAATTTGTTGTGAAGTTAGTTTACTTAAGCATAATTTGATTTCTGATTGTAATGTAGCTAACCAAAAAAATTAACTGTTACTTAATTGTAGCATCTATTATCACCTGCTGCCAGAAGGCAAAGGCAAGTGATAATCTTTTTGTCTCGATGTGTGTATGTGTGTGCGATTCAAGCTGGCCAAGACAGCTAATTGAACTTCGATTTGGTAGTAGCTGAGGGTCATCCTCAACACATACTCTGAGAGCTAACTACTTGCTGGAGATTCCACAATATTGCATGAGGTTGCACATGACATTATTTTCACTTCTCAACATAAAATGATTGTTTAAAACTGCAGCATGAAAGGTGAGATGCAAAGTGCATTCCTTCAAGACCTTTAATTTATCTAAAGGTATCTGAGTAACTGTGCATGATCCTTTGCACCACTGCACATGGCCAGCAGTCCCTGCCAGCACCCAGAGAGAAGTGGGTGCAATTAAAAGCCCTTCATAAATATTAAACACCATCTATCAGCAAATTATCCATATAAATGATGTAGCTACTTCTAAGCATGGACTATCAGAATCTAAATGTTCTCTGTAAATAAAGCTCAGTCATGAAATCTATGCTCTGCTCTCAATCCAGACCCAGTCAGTTTTAAATGGGCTCAGAGCCAGCGCAGCACTTCGCCATGCTGGCTAACAGAGGGGTGGTACTACTAATGTTTGGCTCCTTCTCATATGGTAAGTGATCAGTTTTGTCAAAGTAGCTGGAGAACCCTGAACAGGGCTGATTTGTCTGTCACCACTGTAAAAGGAGAGTTACTGAAAGAAACAAAATACTTGGAGAAGACAATAAGAGTAAGTTTATTCACTGTTATGCAGGCGTTTTTAATATTCTAAAACTGAATTTGGTTTTGTAAGGTTTTTTTGGATGAACCATAACTAAAGTAATTATCAGAAGTGTAACTAAATGTTTACTAATCTGTGTTTAGAGCAATTTGATAATGTATCATAGGTTTCTTAAAACTGCATTAAAATAACATCTTGCAATAGTCAATGAAAAAACCCGTGGAGATCTAAAACCAAGTTTCGGGTTTCATAAAAAAAAAGTACAATAAATAAATGTCAAAAAATGAATTAATTTAGACAAAATGAAACTTTACAACATTTAATCACCTCTCAGAGATGGTTCGTCTCTGAGAGAACCCCAAAGCATTGTACCATGAATAATAGCACATGTCTTTTTATTATTAATCAGCTCAGGGGTAAAGTTGGACACAAAAAGTCATGGTGACAGATGCTTTCTGGTCGGGTGCCAAATGAAGGCAAGTGAGAAGTCTCGGAAGTGTCTGCAGCAGGGTGTAAGGGAGCCCTGCAGGTCATGTTAGCGCTGTTCAGATAACCACTGTTAAAGATTGAGGTGAACCAGGGAAGCATTACAACGAGACATAGCCAGAGATAAGCCTTGTTTGCATCAGAATATTGTAATTTGTGTTCACAGTATGTTTCGGAGATTTACAGAATGGGACAGAAAAAGACTGAGACAACACAAATGACAATCCAAATGAAAAGGAAGTAAGCAACCTAATGCAAAATGACGTTTGTATTCAATACAACCCAGTACCATACAATACAATCCAGTATAATACAATACAATAGGATGCAATACAATACAATACAGTTTGATGCAACAGTTACATACGACATGATTCAGTTTGATCCGATGTGACTGGATTTGATACAACCTGATATGATACAGTACAATACAATACAACATGATTCAATACACTTTAATATGATGCAGTTTGTACGATCCAATGCAGTAAATTGTCTCGCATGAGAGATTTGCCAAATGTTTTACGCCTTATGCCCTTCGTGACGCAACCTGGGCTCGGACCTACATCCTTGAGGATTACAAGACTGTGGTACTGACCACCAAGCTACTATTGCTCCAATACATTATGATTCAATACAGTATACTACTGTAAATTATAATACACTACATTATGATATACTTACTACCTTATGATACTGACAAGGCAGGACTTGACAGGATTCAGACTCGCAACACAATCACGAAGTTTTAAGGATTTTATTATGGGAAGAGGAGGATCGGGACCAGAAGCTCTGAACTGCGCACTCACGTGACCGTCGTGGATCGGGACCAGAACAGGTAAGTCCTCCTTAGCTTGGTGGCTAGATGCAGACAGGCTTGTCTGA
>NC_051444.1:13406855-13411314 GCF_001649575.2 Kryptolebias marmoratus
CTACTTGCTGTGAGGCTTTCAATAATCTGGCAAAGCATGACTGGGAGCTGTGAGTATATATACTGGCTTGAACAGGTGAAACGAATGACAATGATTACATGGGCATGGTACATGGGTGTGGCTTGGAACTGGGAGTGGGAATTTATGTGGCTGTGGCATGACTAGAGGCAAGAGGCGTGGCATGAACAGACGGAGCTGTGACAGATACAATATATTATGATACTATATATTATGATAAACCACCATACAGTATGATATGACACAATATATACATAGTATACGGCACAATATTATATGCTTTATTGTATCTTTGTGGTTTGCTTTTAATTTAGTGGTATTCCAGTAGTTTCCTTCACAAAAATAAAAAAAATCATTAAAGCAAATATAAACATAATCCACCAGTAAGACATACTGCACAATTATCAGATCCACTGTTAATTATTATATTAAAAAGTGTGCACATATATGCGTATGATTAAAAAGACATATAATTTGGCTTTGATTAGCTCATTTTAACCACTTTGCATAGATAAAGTGAACGTGGCACAAGCACTTTCAGGCTTAACAAAGTTCTGGCTTTTGTGTAATCACGAGTTAAAGTTGTTTCATTTCTGAGTGTTTGTGTAACTATTTTTGTCTCCAATACCACATAAACACTAACTGCCAAGATTTAGAAAGAAATGTACTGAGATCTTGAAAAGAAAACAATGTTTTTGAAGGTTGATTGACATTTATCAATGATTTTTTGTGAAGTAAATGTATGATTTGTATTTTATAGGTTAAAGACATTTGGATTCACTTGTTACAATCAACTTGCTGTAAGATGCTTGAGTCCAGGAGTGAAGCATTCAGACCATTTGATTTGGGTTTTTCCTAATAGGGACCATATGTATTGTATGCTTGAAAATGGTTCTGACAGGTCCAGCTTGTTTAGTCTGCATGGTTCTGTTTACATATGAAAGTGACAAATCCAACATCACCCCTGTCTTTCGATCAAGAGATATGCTTTTAAAATAACACATTATTGCAGTGTGCAACAAATTGAGTTATCATTAACAGCTGTTCTTGCCAGAATGTACGCTTTGTAAAACTCATTCCTTTTGCAGAAATATTGCCATGTACAGTGTTTAACCAAAAAGGTGCTGACAAATTCATTCTTACAAATTTTATCCTTCGAGTATGGAGTGAAATTCTTGGCATTTTTTCACAAGCCTTATATAGCAATCCTTGAAGGGAAAGAAATGATGTAGACAAACAATGGTGCCTCGTTTTTTCACTCTTACGTCTGAGAGGGATTCATTTGTGCCTCTGTGCTAATTCCATACACCCTGCATTAAATTATTCATGCCAAGTACATAACTTTTCAATTAACTAATTGCCCGGCTCTGGAGATTTCTGCAAACATGCTGCCCCCCGGCAGGTCACCAGCGGCCGCCGAGAAAAAGTCCTCACCTGCATTGTTAATTTGCAGCGACTTAAATAGCAAATAATTGAATAAATATTTAAGAGAACAAAATGAGCTTTTAAAACTACGCCCTCACAGACTGAAGAAGAGCAGACCTTCATTCATTCATGCAGTCATTTTTTTATTTTAGCAAAGAATCAGTCATTCTTGAACTCCGGTTTCAATTTAAGTACATGGAACACACAAATAACTTGCTTATCTCTATTTTTAAACTACATAAATTTCAGTTGTCTATTATGACACATCAGAAATACTTGTGAACATTTTTCTATAGCTATAAGATGCTGAGCAGAGTATGCTTTTAAGATTTGGTAATGTGTAAATGTGGGAGTGTACTCAGTAACATAGCATTTAAAGGCCTAAAACCTGTGAAATGAGGAGCTGAGATGGGCGAGGAAGTGGCAGACAGCTGTAAGGAAACTGTTTCACTCACTTGCCAAATTCTGCCGTGTTACTCACAATCTAATCTCCCCGACCTGATGACCTGAGTACAGAGATAAGCGGGGACAAAAGGGAGTTCCCATGACCAACAAGCCTTCGTGCAGAGAGCTGTTGCAAAAACGAAGGTATTCTGTATTTTCTCTTTAATTTTAGCTAAAAATGTGTTTTCCAAACTGACAAGCGATAAATGCTAAACTGCCATAAAGTAACTTTAGGAGGTTGGGACTGGGTTTTAGAGATGATTATGTGATTTTTCAAGCCATACTGCTTACATGTATTAGATGAGAAGCAGCAACTATTTTCATCTGTTTTTATGCTGTTATCTAAGTCTTTGACAGGATCAAAACTTCACTCAAAAACAAAACATGTGCAGCATTTCAAACTGAAATTGAATTCCACTAAAGAGGTTCTGATTTGTGATACTTTTAAAGCTAGCTCTTGTTTATTCCTTGTCATAAGCATCTCAATATCCATGATAACTTTCTCCATATGTTCCTAATTCTCAAAGCAATCCTCACTGGAATAACAGTAGACATTATAAACCGCACAACGAATCGGCCTAAAGAAGCTATACGCTGACTTGTGGTTGCTCCAGATTGAGCAGATTTGAATATGGCTGCTTCCTCTTTCAGGCAGGTAAACAATGTAATAGGAAACTGTCACAACTGATTTGAGAGGCACACAGCCAATAGCATGAGATGACGTGACATGTCTGCTCAGATCACAGCCCGCTGATAACAATCTGTTACGTTGGAGGGTGCGCAGGGGGCAGCAGACCATGCGAGGAAAAGGAGAACTGCAGAAAACACCCAGGGAATGAACAGAGGAACATAGATGGGACCAGAACAAGAAAAAAACAAAATAAAACAAAAAAAAACAAAAAAAAAAAAAACAGGTGTGATGGGGAGGAGAAATAGCAGGAGAAGGAAAATAAAGAGGATGTACCAAGGTGAGCGTTGGACAGTGATAATACTGGGCCCTTTCAGCCCGTTTAAATGGGTAAGGTGAGATTCTGTCCAAACTGTGCTTTCTGGGCAGTGGCCCAAGCCCGGAGCTGTTTGATGGAATTGCCCAGTAAAAGGCTCACTTGTACAGCTGTGCCAGAGCTGATTTCACCCAACCAGTGCGATACGACTCCACAAACCACATTAACCAACGTGTTGAAACCCCTGTTTAGAGCAAATGAGGGTATCAGCAGGATAGTCAGGTCAAATTTGCATTCAGGCATATAAATAATTTCATACATTTAAAATAGACTGTAGAAGCAAACGTTTATATTAAGGCTAATTGGAATATGATTTTCTTTTCTACCGTGGAACAATAATATGATGAACAGAAGAAATTAGCTCAGCATGGCCTTCTTTTTTAGTTTGTTGTGTAGTTTGTGGGAATGAGCTGCAGGAAGTTTCTATAATGTGTAGCTTAAGATTCCTCTTACAGTATGTTCAACCCAGCACTGTAAAACACATAATGCACCCTAAATGTATCTCGAGACTCACAGATGTGGTTTAAAGATGTTGCGAAAGATGAATACAAAATGACTGATGAAGTACTGATTATTCAGTCGTGGACCAATTCTTTCATCTCAAACACTTTTCCCATTAATGACAAAAACGTTCACATCTATTCCTAGATTGAAATATTCTTCTTCTGTCTTGGGAGCTATGGATTTATAATCTTGTAGAGGCTCAGGTTTTGTGCGCAGAAAAGTGCAGCCTCTGTCCCAGTGCGAATCAAACCCTCTTTGATTAGCCATTCAGAGTGGATGGGATAAGGCTGGCCCCAGGTGGCCCCCTCTGTTAAATAGCAGATTAAAGAGTGCACAAGTAATTTCTTTATTCTAATCTTATTAAAGGAAAAACAGCTGTCAACTGTCACCATGTGAATACAAACAGTCTGCAATGAGAGCAGAAGTGCGTTTATACTCTGTGCTGCAGCAGGGATGCTCGGCGACACCAATGCACACACTGAAATATTTCCAATAAACTACTTACGCAAACTGAAGGAAAAAAAGGCAAAAGCAGTTTCAGACCAGTCTATTCTAATTAAAAACACAATGCTAAATGTTCTTCTTCATATCTTATTTCCCACGCAAAACTTCATAGTGAGGTTGAAACATCCACAAAACAAAGGAATGTGAAGCATATTTTAGTAAAAAAGATCAGAGCTGTGCTCAATTTTACCCTAATAAATAAGCCCTACTGCAATTAGCATATTTTGGACATTTATAATTGTAATATTCATAGAAGATGCCTGTTTGAATTATTATTCTATTTTGCCATAAATCTTAATTTTTACTACATTACAGGAAAATGTAATATTTTTATTTGAAAAAGGAAACTTTTCTAAGGATCCATCTGCAGCATTTCATTTTCATCACTCGCTCACGTTCACAGCTCAACTTGGAATTTTTGGCTCCGTGCCCTCTGACATGATCTGACACCAGGTGCTTAGGACCCCAGGGTATTTTGGGGACCCCTCCGATTTAAAGCCTCATCACCTCTGAATCCCCACCCACGTAATCCTACTACCCTCCTACTCCCCCCCCCCCCC
>NC_051444.1:13411359-13431936 GCF_001649575.2 Kryptolebias marmoratus
CCCCCCCCCCCCCATACACACACACACACACACACACGAGTGCAAAAAGCATCCATTTTTAGAAATGATACCTTCAGCTCTTCAATTTTGCAAAAGTCCTTCCAGGAATAAAACACATTGTCTTTTAATGTTTGTGTGAGGTTGGTTTGAATCACAGAGGGTTATGACGCCCAAAGACCGCCCGGCCACACACTTTAGCGCCTCGCCATCCTGGCCTTTTGATTGCTGCTCCTCTTTGTAATTGCCTGTGATTAACCCTGGCATGAGAGAGGGCCAGAAAGAGTCTCTCTGCCTTCTCTGCTGACAGTTCTTGTCAGTGGGTTTGAGGGGCAATTTGGCTGCTGACATGCCTTCCCTGGTCTCTTGTTACCGAGGAAATATGCAGCGCTTGACCCGATACAGCCAGACCGATCTGCCGAATTCTTTTCCTCTTCCTCTTTCTCTTCCGTTCGCCTGTCTCTCCTCTTTCAGTGCCTCTCTTCTACCTCTCCTTTATCTTTTTTTTTACTCCTCTTTTCTTCTACTGATCTCCTGCCCTCTTTTTGTCTTTTCTTTCTGCTAGTTCTGGTCGGACAACCCGACTCCTTTGGCTTTTGAGCTTGAGCTGCCTGTATTTGCCCTCATGCAAGACTGAGCAGGGGGAAACAAACAATGGGCATATTGTTAATCTGTCCTTAAGAAAGCCTTATCTTGTTGTAGACATGGTATTAAATTTCGGAGTGGCCCCATGCAGTCAGGCTGGGGGTGGGTTGTATGGGAGGATGGGGGGGCACAGGGAGAGAGAGATGTGGATAATAAGCTGTGTAATCTCTTCACCTACTCTAAACAGCTTAACCCTGTCAGTGGCTGCTGGCCCACTGGCACCCTGGCAGGGGATAACTCTGGGTTAAAATTTACCGAGTGCATGCCAGGCTTCAAGAACACGATTATAAAAGAAAATTCTCTGTAGTATTATTTTATGCAGCAAGTGAATTTACTTGCTACTTGTTACTTGTTTTCATTTTACCAATGCAAAATATAAAAAAATCTACAATTCAGTTGGTTGCGATATATGTTTAGATGAACAGGTAAGAGTTTATCTATAAATTTAAGTTTTATGTCAAGATCACACACCATAAATACCACCTTATGAGCAAGTATGCACACAAACATCTATTTTTTTGTATTTTTTGTACCATAGAGTAATGTTTGTAGGATTATGAAAAATGTTCGGCTCAGTTGATCTGTCTTGCACTCTATATAAAGTCAAATCTGAATTCCCCCAACAGATGGTTTATCTGTGTGAGGCAAAAGAGGATTAGCAGAGCCACAAATGACAATTTTTAGTTTAGACAATGTCCTTACGTCCCTGTTAAACATCACCTTGTCTTTGCTTTGCTGTGACATGGTTTCTCCAAGCATCTGCAGATGTCCCAGGTGGCTGCAGTTTGCATGGAAACTGATATCAAGTTCGCTCGAAAGAGTTACACTACATTCAAGTAGTAAAATATAAGTTAAAGCAAAAGACAAAAGATCTCACATGTGGTGAAGGATTAGCCTGTTCGAAGAGGTGCACCTAATGTTTGGATCCTGGAGTTCAAAGTGGACCCCCCTGTGAAAATAGGAATTGAGAAGGAGGATCAGGAGATCAGAGGAGTGCTCAGCAGACACATGGTGCACATGATGTCATCCTTTTATTCAATGAGAACTTCTTACACTTTCTAATAAATGTACACCCAATAAGAATCAAGAAATTATACATTTATGAGGTTTTTAAGGGTGTTTATTATCATGCAGAGTAGATCATGATGCAGTAAAAACTTGATTTAAATCTGCAAACCAAAACAAAAATAATAATTGAAAAAAAACATTAAAGTTTCTAAAATGGAATAACAATTATCAGCACCAAAAATACATTATATCATGACTTTATGAACTTCAAACAAAAGACAACACACCAAATAAAATTTTAACAATTGTTTACCAATAATCAGACATTTGAGCTTCATTTCATGACACACATAAAAAGAAACTCAACATGGTTTACCCAGAAAGGAACATTGTAGTCAACAAACAGGAACTGGTGGAGAAACATTTTTTACTAATTCAATGTAAAAATACCTTTTTATTGCAAGAAACAGCATCAATGACATGTAAGTCAAACGATCAAGAATAATGTGGTCACATATCAAACCTCTATTCCTTTAATCATTTAGTCACTATTTACAAATTAACAATATAGTAAACTGGTCATAAGAATTTCATTTAAAGGTATATTATTTTTAAATAAATATAAATAATATTTTTTGTGAACCTACAGACTTTTAAATTATTTGTGTGGTTTGTTTCAGCAGCTAAAATCCAGATAGCTGATTATGATTGGAGAATTATCTCCACTTGACAAGGACCAGTCTAATCAGCTTGATGACTGGTAATGTCACAGACGTTTCTGCCACATTGTTTGACAATTCAAAGACACTGGTTGATATAAAAATATTTATCAATGTTTGTTTTTTTTACAATGTTTAAATTATGTGATTTTTATCTTAATAATTCAAGTCCAAGAAGGCATCACAAAATGTACAGAAGAGGCAATTTAAGTCTAGTTTAAAAGCACTGCCTCAGGTGTGAACCAGCACTTAGTGCTGCTGCTTTTTCTCTGTCAGTGTCTCCCTGCAGACTCAATGAGTTGTGGTCAGCTCTGCTGACAGCAGGCTGGTGCTGAGCCCAGATTGTGGGGATAAACTGAAACACACCAACAACAGCTCAACTGCTCTCCAGCAGCACCTACTGGAGTCTAAATGAACATACAGACACACGTCTTCTGAATTTATAATGACAGGAAATGTCTAATATGTTAAGTGTCAGTGCTTATCCAAACATGAGTTGATTCCATGACATTGACCAAGTATTATCAGTGTAAAGTAAAAGTATTTACCAAGGATAACTAGCACAATAGATTGACGATATCAAATGTCTTTTTGGAAACTCAAAGAACTTTTTATCCAGATCTACATCTATATCTATATCTACATCTACATCTATATCTATATCTATATCTATATCTATATCTATATCTATATCTATATCTATATCAGAACAGTCATAGAGATGTCAAATGCAGCTAATCTGTCACATGCAAGCTTGTCTTTATTTATTAGGGCCATTTAGGGTCAACATCTTGGAGACTGTCCATGCACATTACACGCATATTTTGGCTGCAGGTTGAGGAGCTGGTTATTTATGTGAACAAGAGCAGCTGCTTCTCGCTTTGAGGCCTACAGTCATCACTCTGTGCAGGAAGAGGGGGGTCCACTCAACATCCAGAATTACTCATAACACCAACAGAGCTCCTATGTGCCTGATAACTACTGCAGGAATCTGCAAGTGAGCTCAGCAACATGTTATGTCTGATGGGATGTAAATATCAGACACTCAAGAGATACACTCAACTTCAGTAGAAAATTAGGCTGAAACTTTGGCAAGAGTTACAACAGAAACCCAAGAGGGTGGGAATTCAATTAACACCAAGTTATGTGACATCCCACAGTCAGCTTTGCTTTTATTGTAAAAAGTTTTTGAGCAGAATCTTAAGAGAATAAACAGATTAACAAGACCCAGAGATTCCTTGAGAGGCATTCACTGTCCTCCAGGTATTTTTTTCTGCTACCACAGTCTTTTAGGTTAATGACTTGACATACTTAAGTCGTGCTGATCAATATGCTCCGGGGGGGTAAAGTTGCTGAAGTTACCATATGAGCAGGAAGTGAGGACAGGGGGACAGGCAGGTTAGAAACGAGTTGATACACATGTATCATACGAGCCTGACCTTGGTCATGAATGTTGAATTCTGTGCCCTGTTAGCAGAATATGGAGGTTTAATGAAAAGAGAGGAGGGACTGGAAAACACACAACTGGTGAAAAAACTTGCCCTAAAATAGGTAGAAAGAAATTAACAAATGACAAAAATCTAATAGAATTATAAAAATGTTCTGTGACAACAGGGTGGAAGAAATGAATAATATTCCAGCAGAGAGAGAGAAAGAGAAAAAAGGAATGGTTATGATTTTAAAAAATGATGAGTTGTGGGAATGATGTGGCTTTTGTGGTCCATTACTGTAGAGCGCAGCACTGAATAAGACAGATCTTGTTGGACCACCATGGTTGTTGTGGGTTTTTACAGCTTCCTGGTTTTTCTCAACATGATCGTGTGTGTGTACGTGTGTGTCGTTGTACTTATATTTCATGCAGCTTGGTTGTGACATATAAAAACTATTTTGTCAAAGCCACACATACAAATAGCACACACTAGTGTTGCGAATGTGTGCCGTGATCGAACTGCCAGAACTTTGGCCGAAAGCTGAAGTCTTTACAAGTGATCTGCAGGCAGCAGTGATGGGATTCTTCACGGAGTCCCACCTCCCTGGTTTACACTTCTCAACACCAGTGATAACAAAAGAGGAGCAATCTCTCTCTCACACACACAAACACTTTCACACATGGGGGAAGCAGAGATGTTGGGGAACCTCCATTTAGATAAGAGCAGGGCCCCTTATTTTTTCGTTTTTAAAACTCCTCACAAATTTCATCTAAATGTGAGAGAGACTGTTTGTCAGAGCCAAACTTTGTTTGCAGTGCAGTGTGGATCATATTTTTTTCCAAACATGCACAAGACATACAAGTCTTTCTGATTTTTCTTTGTTTAAATCTTTGCAATTTAGTTTTTTACCTTGTTAGGTGGTGTCCAATTTCTGATACAAGAAAAAGGAAAAGAGCTCAAATGCTCCAAAATCCAATAGAATAAATTTGTTGAGTCATTAACATGTTTTTCAGTTACATAAACAGAACCACTTTACCGTCTACCTATTGCATTAGGATTCATACATCCCCTCTGAACAACCACACCCCCATCAATGTGTTTGCTTGTTTTGAAGCTCAAACCAATACTTTCCCCCTAATGCAAAAAAAAAGGAAAAAAAAAAAAAAAAACTTGCTTCATATTCTACAACCGTGTAGATTATGATATTGATCGTCTCTCCCTGTAAAAGCATTATAAATATAAAGAGCATTTCTCCATTAATGGTGAGTAGGAAGCTGGCTAATGCTAATGAGCCTCAGAGTGGCCATTCCAGTCCATTAAGGGCTCTTAGCGCTGGGAAATGATTGTGTTTTTGTAGGGAGAAAAACTAACACAGCTACACGGACTCATGGCTCACACACGTAGGAAGGATAATGATAAATGGTACTAATGGACTTTTGGTGCATTTAAGGGCAGAAAAAAAATATAGAGGATTGGAAAATGGGAAAATGTATTTGTTGCTGTAAACTTAAAAGACTCAATTCATTTGAGGCTCTAATTTGATTTCCAATGCATGACGTGAAAAGGGAAGAGTTTTCATGGGAGAAAGAAAAGTTATGCTTTGGATGTTGCGTCATGCATTTTGAAAAGCTGCAACTTAGAGCGAGTAGTCCTTCTGTCCATCCATTCATCACAGACAGGTTGCCAGGAAGTTGTGAAGATCATGTCTTTCTTAGCGCTTTTTTGTTTTAATAACAGCCATTATCAAGAATTTCTAACACATCATTTGCATAGAACTACCACATGCATCTCAACACTGATTGTGGCACTGCAACAAAACACCATTTCAGGGTATTCTCTTGCTTAAAGGTATTGGCTTTTTTGTTGGCATCTTTATAAAACAAGGTGTAAATCAGTTCTGAGAAGACTGCAGTGAAAAAAAATGCCACCAGGCTTTTGGGGATTCAGTTTAAACAAACATGCATTGTGAAATGAAGAGCCCTCTTGTGAAAAGGTCTGACAAGGGTCAGAGCTTTAAACAAAGAAACAGAGCGAACAGTGTCTTATGAATAGTGTGTTTAGAGGGGTCAGGACTCTTGTGCTTAGTTCTGAAGCTTGACAAAAGAATGCACATGGGGCTGTGTTTAAAAAAGAAAGGAGATTGACGGTGGATTTGGGGTGAACTACCTGCCTGCTGAATCAAAAACAAGTGGGAGAAAGACCATGGAGCATGTGAGAAAAAGAGATGGAGCTTGTGTGCTTTTGAGAGTGTGGAGTTGGGGGAAAAAGAAAGGAGGGGCAGTGAGTAACAGTCTGGAGAATCAGTGTTCCCCTCCGACCTGTAACGTTACTCCGTCTGCATTGTTCAGTGATGGACAGAACAAGACACAGTCAAGAACAGCCAGCCAGGCCGGGGGATCAAATTATTCTCAGGGAGCAAAGATTTACCTTGAACACCTCCCCCACCACCACCTCACAGCCCACCCTCATCTACCCACATTCTCCTCCTTCTTTCCCCTCCCTCTAAATCCCCCCCTCCTCCTCTGTGAAGCAGAGTGATCCCCAAACCATTCCTGCTTAATCTCAAAAGCCAACGCATGCGCTTTATCCCCACCCACCCACACACAGAAGTGCACAGACAAACACAAAACAAACTCATAACATACCAGCAACAGCTCGCACACACCCGCTCATACACAATGCTGTGTGTGTGTGAGCGCTCACACGGACACACACAGACGTTAGAACTGAGAAGTTGAGAAGAAGCAGGTCTGTGTGTGAGCGGCAGCACGGAGGTCCGTACAAAGCAGGAGAGCAAAACCATCAGCAAACGACGACAAAAATACATGTCTAAGTATTTTCATAGATTTACAGTGAAACAAGAAAACTAGAGTCATTAAAATCAGTAAAGATCGAATTATCTTCAAATGAGTCTTGTTTGTGTGTTTTTGAGATTTGTGTCCACCTTCTTGACCATAAGGAGACTTTAATGAAAGACTATTCAAATGTTAAATTTTTCAGGATTACTAGATTGTTACACATTTGGTTTAGCGTGAGAACAACGCTCTCATTTGAACTGTTATTACAGAGGTTAGATCAGGTTGAGATAAAACCCCACAGTAAAGGAAATCCTTGGGAGAAAAAAAAACTCCTTTCAGTACTCACAAAGTGTAAAGCAGCCATTACCTGCCAGAAATCATCAATGCTGAGCACTCCTTTTTCTTTGAAGTGTAAGACTATTATGTAAAAAAACTAAACAAAAACATCATGACACTAAGTGAAAGATGTTTTATGTTGATAATAAACATGCAGCTCAATATTACATCCAGTTTGTTTTTTAGTCTGAGTCAAGAAGCAGGAGTAGTTAAAAATATGAATAATGTAAAGCAGACTAAACAGACCTTGTTTTAGGCCAATTGTTTCATATCATACTTCTATTTCTTTTACACTGTAGTGTCCTTTCATCTGGCCAATAGAAAGTAAATGAATGCAGTGAAAAGTTAGTACAGATGAATTTTTAAGGAATTTTTTAGGCAGAATATCTCTTCAGGTAATATGTTTAACCATCCCAGATCATGAAATCACTAAACTCTAGATAAATTAAGTAAAAGAAGAGTTTATGTGTGAGTGGAGAGATAAACTGCTGGATCATTATTGCACCAGCTGTTATAATTTATCCATCACACACCAGCTCCTTAACCCCTGGTTTCACTGTTCTGTATTTACTTTGAGATTTTAGAGGATGACATTAACAATTGCTCGTAATGGACTTATTTTAAACTATGGTAATTCATTATTTTAGTCATTTGGGATTTTCTTACTTCCTGTGTAAATCTGAACAAAGACAGGTGACCTAAACAAGTTACAGGATAGTGATTTTTTATTTTTATTTAGGAGCTTTTGAATTGGTTGTGATTTCACACTTCCAAAATGTCACAGTATAGTCCTTTGTGATCCTGTGCCAAGGTTTGCTTAACATCTGTATTAAAAAGAACTTGCAGATAATGAACATGTTTTGTCTTAAACACGTTTAAAACTTCAAAGCTTTAATTCTAGTTTGATCTGGCAACTTCAAGCAGACAGGATGACGTTCTCACAAGTGTGGGCGCTTTGTTCCAGCATTGTACAAGTCTCAACATATTTCTGAAGGAAACTTTCCCTTCAGTTGCATCCTGGCCATCACTTCAGTCACCCAGAGGTTCAGTCATGTTGAACTGGGATGCATGGTATGTTGGCACCCTGCAAAACACTTGGGTTTCACCTGGCTGCATTCCACCTGCGCGTACAAAGTTGAACTGTTTGCCAGTTGTTTCTTGACAAAACATGTGTCTCTCTGTGTGTGTGGGGGTGATTGTGAAAGTGTGTTTTTGACAAAGGACTGGTACTGAGATCATCTGTGTCTCTTTTTTTGTCTTCTTAACATCTGAACAATGGAATCAGATAATCACTTTCCCTGAGCCTCGTTCTGCCACAGGGTTCTTCCTGTTTAAAGGGAGTCTTTCCTCTCCACTATCGCCCGCTGCCCCATGCTCAAGTTTGGGGGATTGAATCAAAGGCAAGATTCGATGCAATCTGTTTTCTCAAAGCACATACACAAAAATCAATTCATTTTAAATTTAGTTACTTGTTTCTTTATTTATTTACCAATTTTTTCTAATCACTGATTTTAAATTGACTGAATTTGACTGCACTGAATTGGATTATATGCAGACAGATTTAGACTGCATTGAAATGAGTTAGACTGAACTGAATTTTATGTTTTGGACTTACTGCTGAACTGCCTACACAAAATCCATGAGCAAATAAAGAAACTATAAAAGCAATTTTATATAGTAACAACCATAATCTGCCAGTGAGATGTACTGTTCAGTTCTCATTCTAAAAGATAAATATATAAGTACACTGTATATGTAAAAATTAAAAAAATAAAAGTTTTTGCACAACAAATTAACTGAAATGAATTGAATATCAGGAGAACAATTGAAACAGGTTTTCCAGATTTTATAAATCTGTTCAAAAAAAGGTTAAATTTGCATTTTCTTTCTCAGTTTGTCCAAATTGTCTTCAAAACAGATGAACACCTCCCAATATTTAGTTTTGGAAGAATCTTCAGGACTTTCTTTTAGTGCTTGGAAACTTTCCTGACCTGTAGAGACGTAAACTTATCTAAAAAAAGAAACGAATAAACATTTTTGTTATTTTAAATTTTTTTTTCCATGTGTTACTGGGATCAAAGTTCCAAAGGAGAATACAATCTAAGGATTTTTTTCTTGGTGTAAAAATATTGTTTTGGTTGAAATTTTTTATATATATTTTTATTGTAATTTTGTATTTATTCTAACACAACATTCTGGTCTCTTTTGTTTGGTTTTTGCTAACTTGGTTGCCACTGAAAATCAAAACTGTTGGGATACTAATAGCATTGACTTAAATTAGACATTTTTATTTGTTATGATATTGCACAATAATAAAAACAGAAGAATCTGCAACCATACGGGGAAAGGGCCAAAAACTGGTGGTCATACTGGACAAGTCTGAAAGGCAATCTGTCTTTTAGTGACAGACAAAAGGAGAGAGACAGACTGTTTGCTTCACTGACCAGTAACTAGATTAGAGGCACAGTTCTTGAGCAGCAGAGCAAAGATAAAAAAGAAAGGTGGGCCGGGTGGGACGAGGAGGGAGCTGTCACAAAGGTGAGTGACACAGCTCAGCCGATTGTATCCTATGATTAGCTTTTTGTGACCTGTTGTTGTTGGACATAATCAAAAGACTAAAACAGGGCTAACAGCGTAAAATGATGGCTCAGAAAAAGGTGGAAAAAAGCTAATGGGTGGGCCAGAGGAGGTCTTTGCACTGCCCCCCTCCCCCTCTAATTAGTTGACTTTGAGGGTGGAGGAAGTTTGGGAAGGATGGAGCAGAAAAGTGAAGGGGAGGAGGAGAAGAAGACCATCCTGTAAGATCGCGGGCAACAGATGGGGAGCAAACAGAAAGGGAGCAGATCAGACAAGCAGTGGGAGTTGTGGAAAGGGGGCTACTGTTACAGCGTGTTTGACAGGGAAACACACAGTGTGATGGAAACTGACACAGTCTCACACACACTTCAACATAGCTAAACAAATGCTTAGTCAAGCTGTAATAAAAGCCCTCGGGTGTTCCATTCAGCTGCTCCAAACTCCTGCTGTTTTATTCACAATAAGTTGAATAATAAATGTACCTGCAGCCATCAGAAGAGCATTAACATGTTTACATCCACAGCTAAATGCAGTGAGAGGTTAAAAGGCATCTGCTGCTAAAGATGATGTAAAAACATGCACGATTATGGGAAGAAATAAACTTTAAACTTGGTTTGATCACATGTACGAGTGATTCACTTTTTATCTTAATTACTTTTCATTATCTTACCCTAAAAGAAATATAATCAACATTTCTTTAGTATTAAGCTAAGTCAAGACGAAAGTGATGTGACAAGCAAAATAAGTCACATACTGATGAAACAATGCCATCCTGAGTCTTTATGCCTTCCTGTTTTATGGCTGCTTTACAGACTTCTGTCGAATTGTTTAGATGCTCAACTGCAGTCTTCTGGTTGCTCTGTTTTTGTTGCATTATTTTAGGTTCAAGTCACAATAGTGTCACTTCACAAAGTTAAGATCATTACTTAGCTTTGATAATAATTGTTCTAAACAAAATACTGTTTTTTTCAGCAGCTTTTCCAGCACTTTGCTTTTCTTTCAGCTCTCAAACCATATAATGTTTCCATCACTGACTTCTGTCTTACCTCACTGGAGCATTGGGTAAACTTATTTTGAAGAAGAAAAAATAAAACTCCATCATCATTTCAAATATTCTATTTTAAAAGTGTATTATGAGAGTATTTGAGAAATAATTTGCACAAAACTTCACAATTAAAAAAAGGATCAGTGCTAAAAAGGCCTGAATTATCTGAATCACTGCTTTTCAGATAATAATGTAAAAGACATCATGCAACCATAAAGTGTTAGGGCAGGCACCTCTGAGCTGCAAAGGGCAGACACGGATAGGCTCAGCTGCTGTCAAAATAGCCTCCAAACACCATCCCAGCGGACAGAGCTGCCAACCGCAGCTCCCAGCATCCCGTAAACATTGTCCATCTTGGCTACCTTTTATTTGAAAGGTGTCACAAACAATAGCATGCCGGCATTGTAAACATGTGAGCTCATGACAGCTTTGAGTTGCACAACTGCTGAATTCGTCTTGAAAGTCTGAGCAGAGTTAAACCAAAATGCACTCTGACACAAAATAAACCATTACCGGTCACCAAGGGAGCTGCACTGGGAGGTCAGAGGCTTTGCCAAGCAAGCAGACGGGTAAAGCAGGGGAGGGTCAGAGAGACCAGGAGGGTGTGGGTGGGTGGGCAGGCTTGGAGAAGGAGGGATGCCGGCTGCATTCTTTACTGTTGCTTTAGAGAAGGAATGGGGAACAAGATCAGATAATCTAGTAAAAACAAACTTGAAGTTAAGGTGGCTCCAAGACATGAGAGATGGTTGTTAGGTCAAAAAAAAAAAAGAAAAGCCTGTTTGCTGATTTGTCAAAAGTCACTATAATACAGCTTGGGGCTGCTTTTCGTGCAATCTTGACAGGGAATAATTGTCTTTTTCTCTGCAACACATTCATTATGCCAAGAAAAATGACAACTGTAACCTGAGTTTAGCAACAACAAATATGCACACAAGATTCAGGATTAGAACTCACACAGCTGGTCTCTGTACCTCCAGAGTTTTAGTAGCTCAGAGGTAAACAAGAAAACCTTGATCAGGCAAAATAAACCAAAAACATTAAAGCACAAATAAAGAAATGTCAGCTCTCAAACTTAGATGAACTTTTGATGTTAATATAATGTTTTAACTTCAGCCAGAAATGGCAAAGTTAAGGTCAATTCTACAAAAAAAAAAAAAAAAACTGGTAGTGCAGTGGTTTTTCATTTGTTGTTTTAAAATATTTTTAAAAATCAAAAAAGGAAAAAAGTTGTATTAAATCAGCACTGTGCACAGAATTTTATTTAAAATGTTATTTGAAGGATGCTTGAATGGAAGGAGAGCCAAACATACTGTAAATCACGGCGATGCTACTTCAAAGTCGAGTCTAAGAGAAAAAGAAGCCCCTTGTTGGTGTCTGTAACAGTGACAGCAGTCCGTTTATTGACTGGGGCTGATATGTGATCTGAACGTTCTGCAGGGTCACTCTTTGACCTTTGACTCTGCAGCCCTCAGGCATGGCCCTTGTGCCCGCTGGCAGATGTGACTTGCTGGAGCAGACTTTCCTGCCGTGTGACAGCTTGTTAGACACCCCCACCCACCCCTCCCACCTCCCACACTCTCCCATACCCCTCCCTGCACACACACACTTACAGCGCACAAACTCCGCCCTCCAGTCCTTTTGCTCCTGTTGCGGGTGCTGCTCATCACTCTGTTCTCACAATCTTTGTCCCCTGGGACGTTCATTAAAGGATCCCTGCTCCGCCCTCACCAGTGATTGGCACCATCAAACACATATCCACTCCACCCCTCAACATACAGAACATTTGAGGTAGTTTCTGAAAGAAATATGAAGAAACAGCTGTAAAAAAGGATGTTATAAACCCTGGAGAAATCTCTAAGTACAGGGTGAAGAGTAGAAATAGGAGCAACAAGGTTGAGGTACCACATCTTGTTACAGTCCAGTGGTGGAAGCAGCTGGTGTTTTTTTTCTTATTATTTCACCAGCTGCCTTTTCACAGCAATGTCTATGAGGCCCTCTATTCATCACAAATCTGTATATTTTACTTGAATGCCACACCAGCTGGTAAGAATGGCTCTCATTCGCTGTAAAAAACATTGTTCAGCACAAGCGAGCTGTCTGCTTTTTGTGGTCACCACTTCAACAAGACTCTTTTTCTCTTTACTTCAAAATCCTGAAATATAAGGAAAGCCGTTTTAGCCATGTTTGTATTTTAAAAATCCCGAAACCTAAAGCAACACATTTATCGTTCCAGATAAGCCTTTCTGTTGTCAGCACAGTTATGTCTCTACAAGCCATATGATACTGTACTCCTTCACCAAGTGCATATCTGCTGTGGCTAAGTGGAGGGAAAACAGCCAGTGCTTGCCAGAGAGAGGTGTCACTTGTTCTCAGTATTAGCAGTGGTGTAGATAAGAAAACAGATGGGACAGGGGAGGTCAGAGGGCTGTGCTACGGCTGACAGGTTTGTTTATTTGGCCTGTCTCTGATATCCTGCTTTCCCCCCTCTCCACGCCCTGCGCTGACTCTGCCTACAGCCTGACCTGGAAGTGACCACGCAGAGACGGATCAAGGCCACTTTTCACAGAGAGAGTCAACACTAACGGCTCCACTCACCACTCAGGCCAACTCAAAACACATGAGGCAAGTGTGGGCTTCTTTCCCA
The DNA here is from genome assembly GCF_001649575.2 of Kryptolebias marmoratus. Taxonomy (NCBI): domain Eukaryota; kingdom Metazoa; phylum Chordata; class Actinopteri; order Cyprinodontiformes; family Rivulidae; genus Kryptolebias; species Kryptolebias marmoratus. The sequence goes on from NC_051444.1 coordinate 13,424,559, forward strand.
CTGCTCTGACAAGAATAACAACTGACTAATTTGTACTCACATAGTTGAGTTGAGCTAAAATACTGTAGGGGGAATTTCAATTTAAAAAAAAGCCTGGTGGACACCAACAAAAATAAAATGAAAACTTGCTGAAAAAAAACACCCCAGATGTGATTCAAAATTACTCATAAATGAATTTATCTTAGTTCACTTGTTTGACTATTTCTGGTGCAGAGTTCTCTTCAGTTAAGGAATAACAATCTTAAAGTCCAACGTCTTGTGTTTCTATCGTTCTGTGTGAGGTCTGAGGTTCCTGTGGATGAGACAGGCCAGAACTGATAACCCCGCCTGGACACCAGCAGATAAGACTGTTCACTTAGATCCCACTAACACCAAGGTAAAGAGCTGCTAAGGAAGATAAACTGGATCCAGCAGATTCCAGAGGATTCTTCCAGTCCACTTATTTCCTCCGATGACAGAAAACAAATTAAATGAAAAAATAAAAACAATGGTTGAAGACTGGGAAACAAATTTGGGAAACTCTTGCTCCTTAACACAAAACAGTGTCGTTACAGTACACACCCAATAAAAGCAGACCTTCATTTTCTAGCACAAGTTTTATTTCTTTATATTTCTAGGAAAATAAAATCTTACAATACCACACTAAATGTTTTTCTTCAATCAAAGGCGTAGCAAAAACACAAGCCAGATATTTTTCATCTGGTTTCAGATTGTAAATCTGTGTAAAAAAAATAAAGGGAAAGGCTGAACAATATTACTAGAGAGGTGCAACCCATAGGCTTAACTTACACTTCTTCAGATGTCCAACAGTGGATGGGTTGTAATTCCTCCACTTATAAACAAATGAGGGATAAATCAAAAACACAGCAGAGCTTGAAAACAACCAAAACATCTACAGGCCAGCCAGGCAAAGGGGTTTTAAAGCACAGCCAGATTCAGCCAAACAGATGTTTTTCCTCTGCCATCACTCTAACACACACACACATGCATGCACACACACACATCAAGGAAGAAGTGAGAAGCAGAAGGGTGGGGTGTCAGGCTGCAGATGGGTCCAACACCCAGAAAAAGTCTTACAATATGTTGCAAAAAGATGACGCCACATAAAATGTACATAAACCTAATCCCAACACATTGTGTAATGACATTTTACCAAACATTAAATTCACTTAAACCAAAAACGTACTTTCTTGTGTACTTTGCTTCAGCCTTGCTGTTTGATTTCTCGGAACTGAGTGAAACAGGAAGAACGGGGAGTCAAATGTTTCAAACTACTACCAAACAGGCAGAGCATGCAGCTGGAGAAATGCATGCAATGTGGGACGGAGAAAGATGACGGTGGACCTGTGCTTCTGCATGCATAACTGTTTCTCTTACCCTCCTTGGGACAAACTCTCTTCAAAGCAGACCTGTTCAGACAGAAAAGGCTGACTCCTGTTTAGACTGGGCCGGCGCCAGCAGTCCCCTGACTTTGGTTCAGCTGTGACAGGTGAGAGCCTTCAGCTGACTATCATCACACTCACCGCTGACAACACCACGACACACCACAGTCAATCCGTCATTCATGTCATACAAGACGTTTCTGCTTCCAAAGTGGTGTCAGGAAACCAAAGACAGTTCTGTAGAACCATTTTTTTTTTTTTGGAGATATTTTTGTTTGCTTTTGAGAGTTGTGCATTGATTAGCTGTAATACAATTCTTAATAAGAAAAGAAAAGATGATAAGACTGCAATATTTAGTTGTTTCACAGGCATTCATTTAGACATTTTCACATGTCAATCACAGCCATCCACATGATAACAGGCCTCCCCCTACAGATGTGACAGGCTCCTCATCAGGACAGCAGTGGGGGCCACAAAAACTGCTCAGAAATGACAAAAAGAACACATCTGAGGTGTTCATCATGGAATTTCCAATAGTCCTATCAAATGGGATCTGCGAGAAGCAAATCTGATCAACAGGTTTCACCTCAGATTACACTGAGTCCAAAAGTTCTGTTGTCACCAATCCAGGACCAGAAAACACCTGAATATTTTACCCTAAGCTGATAAAAGCTGTTTTAGTGGCAAAAACTGACCTACTTAATATGAAGCAGGGGGACATAAACGTATGACTAATTGGTGAATATAATTACATAATGTCAAAGGATATAAAAGCAGCTTTCAAGCAAGAAGAAAAAAAATGATCAACTTTCTTTTCACATTATTTTAAGAAAGAAAAAATAAACACCCAATCATAATTCTTGGCTTATTTTCCTCAATAACAGAATATAATAATATTAAACAAACAACACTTTAAGTGTTTTGAATTAAATCTGTTTGTGACCAGTGTGTGTGAGTCATAGAACTATGTTAGGCTCAACGTCATTATTTACATCGATAGCTGTGGTTTTCCAAATCTATGACAAAACACTAATTTAGCATTACTGTCTACACATGTATTTGTATACTGAAGTTTAATCTGTAATGAAATCCATTTAGGGAACTCTTTCTTCTTCAGATGTAATTACACTGTCACACAGAAAAAAAAATACATGACAAATACGGTGATTAAAACTCACAATTCTCTGATTGTGGGTTCTCTGTTTTCCTCGTCTTCTTTTTTGCTCATATTATTCATGTTTGGTGGAAAAAAACACAATAACAGTGAATAGCCTCATTGGCTATCTGTCTGTGCTAACATTATCTTTATGCTTATCAGTTGAACAATAGTCATAGTATAGTTTGCCTTTTTTTAAAGAAGACTACACTTACACTTCCTTTGCATACAAAGAATCCCTTTAGGTTAAGTTAAGACCAATTGCACAGAAATATATTATAGCTAGAATAGACCCAGTGGTTTATGAAGATTACACAAATCAGTTCATCAAAACTGTCCTCATTGTGGGACAGATGAAGACAGCTCTCCTCATATAAAGAGATCAGTGAGGGGCTACTATAAATCTGTTTCAAAAATATTTTGATGTCATGAGCTTTCTTCAGTAAATTTCTCTTTAATTATAGGAGCCAAGCCAGAGCTACAATTAGGCTGATTATAATCTGTACAAAATTAGTAATGTATAATAATGATTAGGAAATAAAAAAGAAAGGTGATTCTGTTTTATGTACAATAAAATAATAAATGTTGACATCTTTAGATTCTGCAAACAAATCAACATTTTTGATAATGAGACACAAAGTCACAGCACTGCAAATTAAAATCCTGCAGGGCTGTGGACAGTCACAGGTTGCACAAAAAACTAATTTATGGGCTAATCCAGCCTCATCCATTCAGGAACCTGGTCTCTCCGAATCCTGTGTGTGCGCGGCCTATAAATGTGCACACACACAGACCCTGACATGTCCACTGTGACCCACCTTGCTCTCTCCTTCCACTCCCCATTTACAGCCTCTAAAAGCCTTTTCCATTTAACAGTGGGCCTGGGGCTGTGAGTGACAGGGAACAGAATGGACCTTATGTTGTCACTTTTGCAGCACTGTAGCCTGGAGGGAGGCCTGGCACAGCAGCCTGCTCTGGTGGCAGGGCGGGCGGTGGATGTGGAGGGGGTGAGGGGGGCTAAGTGGGTGGACACTGAAGCTCAAACCTTCAAGGGTGCAAATGCAAACCTAAATTTACTTTGAACATGTAGCTTCAAGGAAGGGGCATGCAGGGTTTTTTTATTATTTGTATTTAAACTAAAAGGAAGCAAATAGGCATCTACCTGGATTGATGGACATTTGACCAGAAAAAGGTGGGGGTAACAGTCAGCAGAATATTGGCTAAGGCTGTTTTTTAAGAGGAAGCACAAAATAATCTGAAACAAATGTACATGCATACACAAAAAGGCATCTGAGCAGTAACAAAATATTTCTAAATAGAGACAATCATGAAGCTACAGTGCAAGCAGTAGCTATTCATTAATGCTGTTTAAACTGTCAAGCTTATTAAACTGTGTATCAAATGGCCCTCATTTGCAAAGAAACGGGTGATAAAGTGCCTGTATATCGAACCACCAGTATACAGGAAATTACTCCAGCATCTGTGTGTATTTTGCCAGTACCAGCTGGGGGCTGTTTTGTAACTTTATCCTATCTACTGTCAGTGTTTACTTGCCCTTATCACCGAGCCTGAGCAGAAATCTTAAAGTTCACAGCATTTATCTGATGTCTACACAATCCCAAAATGAAAAGTCTTGTATTACCAGTGACTCACGCAGATTGTAACGATAAAGGTGCTGCAGGTGTAGTCAGCAAAAGATCCACTCCACTGTAATCTTTTGCCATGGTCTCAATCAATAGTTCCTCAGGCTTTCTGAAGGTCTTTCAGTGTTTTTCTTTGGACTTTGTCTGCCATTTTTACTTATTTTTGTCCAGTTCTTGTTCCTGATTTGTGAATTATGCACTGAAAGAATGATCAGAAAACTGGACAAGCGGAGGACAAAGAAAGCATCAGCACTATCTACAGCAGCTGAGCATTTTCTGAAAGTCCTATATTTAAGAAAAAGAAACAAATCCAGGATTTTAGGCTCATTTTTGGGGAATCATCTTGTTGATTCTAAAAATATTATTTTAGGTCTGTTATATGTGTTTTCTCTGGTCATTCTCAAAAATTTCATTGAATAAATGAGAACAATTATTTTGTTTTATGATAAGCAGCCAGTAAAGTGACTTAAGATCCCATTTAAGGTAGATTCTTTGCCACAATGTTTGTCATGTGTCAACAACACTGGCTCTGTTGCAATGAGAACTTCCAAAAATGCAATTGTGAACAACTGGGCTGATTACCAAATGAGGGACAGGTGTGTATTCAGCTGGAGTAAAAAACAATGGAAGGAGACAATGGGCAGGAAAACCAGTGACCCAAAAACAAAATATACTAAATAATAACTAAAAAAACAATACCATAACAGATCGCAAGAATACCATAAAAGACCTAATCAAAATCCTGACATCATGACATGTTCATGTCTTGAGATTAGAAGCCTTATCATGTCTGTTTGATTCCTAGGTTAGAGTTATGTGGCTTAACAACCAACAAAATAATTTAGACACTGGACTGATAATAAGCAAAACAAAGCAGCTAAAGTCCAAAGATTTTTTTTGACAGACTTCCAGAAAGCTTTTAAACACTTTTAATGATTATGAGACAGCCAGGCTTCTGAGAAACAAAATAACATGAAATGATGGATAGCTCAAGAGTTTTGCACAGTTCTGTGCTCACTGTAAATTGTGGGGTAAAAGAATAAAGCTCTAACAAGCAAAGCTTTATAACGATTCTCAATCTGACAAACAGGATTTAGTTTTTGATTCTCCAAAGAGACAATTTCAACTTTAATCTATTTTTTAAACACTAAACAATATTAAACTGTTTTTTTCTCCATCATAACCGAAGGACTGCAATTTTTACTTAGCTGGACTCTGAGCATAAAACAAGTCTTTCCTTTTCTTTTTTCAGTTACTTTTTGACATTGTGTCATCGTTTAACAAAAGATCCAGGCATGAAACGCTGACAAAGTTAGAAAAGTTTGATCCTCTAAATTTGCTTTGATTTGTAATCAACAGGTCCCTGAATGCCTCTGTTAGATAGAGATGTATCAACCACACTCAGATACTTTGTTCTCAATACATATATAAAAACCTATGCTGGTAAGGACTTTCATCAGGATCAATGAGGAAAAGTTGGGTGGAACACCTCAAATAGATAGTGGTCCATTGTTTGGCCTCCATGTGAAAGCCCCTTCATCTATCATAGTTTTATAAATCTCTCACGTAGTGTCTGGTTACAACACTTTGTGTGCAACTTGGGTCCGACATCGGCTCAGCGTTCAGGTATGCAGCGAGGAAGGAGACACGTGACTTTGACAGATGACCAGGTGTTGACAGTGGGTGGTGGGTAGACTCCCTGCTTCACAGTTCACTTAGAGAATGATTAAGCATTTTGAACAGGCTCCTTTGCTTTGGTGCAACCTGATCTCCAGCCTGAGGCGTACTGTAATGTTTTTACACGAATCGCCCCAAACTCTGAGTGAATGATCTGTCACAGTTCAAGGAAGTGAGGGAACAGAGGACAAGGAAAGAGGGTGCTCAGGTTCGGGTAGATCCAAGCCTCTCTCCTCAGCTCTCTTCTTCTCTAATGACAAATGTCTCATCCTACAACTCCACTTTCTTTTTCTAACTAGGTTCCCAACTTTTTTTTTATGTCTGTCCTTTGTCCCCATGTTGTGACAGGCGTCTAAGTTGATTAAGCTTTGCCCCTGGATCTGACACTACGGCGTGTTGCCTACTATTTGTTGATTACTATTGATTTTCTTTGATACTTCATTTAAAAATCAATAGTCAGAGTAGAAGAAAAATAGGCAGAGTTTACACATACTGTAACATACTATTGTGCAACAGAGAAGGCCGCAGATTTGGCAGTAGCCATGATGGCGGCAGCCAATTACGAGGAAAGCTCTTAACAGGTGAAAGAGAGCGGCCTCGGATCGATTCAAAGCTTTCTCCTCCAATCACAGAAAGTGGCCATAAATTAAAGCGCATCTGTTTTGTTCCGAGGACAGCTGTAAAGCACGGTGGCAACTTTTTATTTTTATTTTTTATTTCACTCTTTATACAACCCCCCTACTGTTGAAATAACTGCTCTATTCTCGATCATTACATGACAGACGGAAAGGACAAGTGTCAAATAACAGGCAAACTGTGCCTGCAGCATGATATATAAGTGAAATTTAACCCGTCTCGCCACCATTTGAATTTACAATAGGAGTGTGAAGTAATTTGCTCTAAGTTATGTTATCCCTCTTCTTAGATCAGACACTCTTGTTGTTTTTACTCCATAATCCTTACCTGGATGTGTTTTTACAGTATAAAACTAGAGAAGCAAATTGTTTATAAAGCCTCCATAAAAAAAGTATTGGAAATATTATCATATTATTGCAGCTATTGATAATGCTGTTTTAAAGAGTGGAAAACAAAATCAATTTCATTGCTTTTTGTAAACTTTCAGTAATAAAAAAACAGGTCACATTCTCTACTTGAGAAAGTGATCCAAGTAAATTGCAGAACTTCATGTAGTTCTTTTTTAAATCACAAATGATAAAAAAAATCTAATGCTTTGTAACTGAAATGCCACCAATTTGATCTAATTTGTTTTTTTAAGTACATGTGTATGTGTACTTCCACTTGTTTTTTTTATTAGCATTTTTTTATTTTACAATTGTTACAATATGTACAAAAAAATTTTGTTGGTAAAGTCCATCCATCCATCCATCCATCCATTGTCTTCCGCTTATCCGGGGTCGGGTCGCGGGGGCAGCAGCCTAAGCAGGGAGACCCAGACTTCCCTCTCCCCAGCCACTTGGGCCAGCTCCTCCGGGGGAATCCCAAGGCGTTCCCAGGCCAGC
>NC_051444.1:13433301-13434089 GCF_001649575.2 Kryptolebias marmoratus
CGCGTTAACCAACACAACCCTACAACATCCAGAGCCTTAAGGAACTCTGGACGAATCTCATCCACCCCCAGATGGATGAGATTCGCGGGTCGCGGGGGCAGCAGCCTAAGCAGGGAGACCCAGACTTCCCTCTCCCCAGCCACTTGTGGGGACATGTCAGCCAAGTGGCTCACATGTTCGTAAAGTTTTTTTGGAAAATAGTTCGTAAAAACTTGTTTTTATGACCATATTTTATGACATTTTTTGTTCAAAAAATGTCTATCATTTCTGTTTGAATGTCTCTCATTTGAACAAAAAAACTTATGTTCATATTGCTGTTGAGGGACATTTCCTGTATCATTCATCGTTATTTCATCTGTTGCTGAATGTGAAACTTTTTTTAATGTTTGTACTGCTGTTTTTGTGACACTAACTAAGAAAAAAATCATAGTTAAAATCAAAAACTTTGTCAATTTTATCCCAGAGCTGATCATTGTTGCAGGAATTTTTTTCCATCTAGCATTTGTCTCTGTATTTATCGCTTCCTGATATTACCTGTCTGTGCCATTGGATGTCTCTCATTTGTTCTTCACTCAGCAATCCTTTTCTCTCATTACTCTTTCTTACTCACCTATTCTTCCCTCTCCGCCTCATGTCAGCTCTTTCCCAAACTCAAGCATGCAGAACAGAGCACGCAGGTCTTCTCCAGCAGACCAGAACGCTCTGTTCTCAGAGTTCTCACCTTTCACCCAGGGTTAACGTGAGGCGGCATCACTTAGGCCTCTGCCCCCCTCCCCCCCCCCCCCCCC
>NC_051444.1:13434157-13460188 GCF_001649575.2 Kryptolebias marmoratus
AGACCAGAGACCTGGCGAGCCAGACTGCATGGAGGGTCAGGACTGTAGTGAAACACACAAGCTTGTAGATAGAAAACAGGAGGAAAGTAACAAGTGACAAACATCATAGAAGACACAGAGATGACAGGAAGACATCAAACCCTAGTTTGAGTTAATTGTTAAGTTAAATTATTTTCTTATAATGGCCAAATGAAGAGATTGTTTATGAATGATCTGTGAGTTTTGTTTTATATACAGTAAACTCGTTGTCATATATACTAGAAAATCTGCTGTTGCAATCAATAAACATAACATGCTTAGTTTAAAAAATTCCAACATCATTTTAACTTGTGATAATTGTGAGGGTTTAGTTCAAGAAGATGTTGCTTTTGTGACTTCAGAGACTCTGACAAAACTAGTCTTAGGAAATATCAATACATTTTCAAACTACCAGAATAGGAAATATTAAATATTACGCTCATGCATGTATGATTCCCTGCTGGCCTGCACAGTAGTGAGCAACAGTGTGCCAGTGGTAGTGACCTTGTCTCACGTCCCACCCCCTCCGTTCTCCCTCCAAGCAGGAGTGCCAGATGCTCAGTAATCTGTGTGAAAGGCGATCCACCACTTAATGGGATTGTTTCTGTTGCAGCCTAACGAAGAGGCAGCCAGCACACCAGAGCTGAGCAATCGTCCTCCATAACTGCTGTCCTGGGACCTCAGGTGGACACAGCGGGTGAAGAGACACAACACGAGTATTGGAAGGAAGGGGGCAGGGGAGGTGGGATGGGCAGGCCTCACACCTCTGACTCATGAGTCCTCCCTGCCGTGTGTGCATTGTCTTAAAGCAGATGGCTGGCATATTGACAATAAAGAGAGACGATATCGTTTAAAAGTGTGAAAACCCTATGGAGCCACGATTGTCTCACTTTGCTTCTATATTTTAAGGTAAAGTCAACAGGTGTTCTGAAGCTCACATGAAGATGTTGCTCAGATTATCTATAAGGAACTTGCAAACAATATGGCAACACTATCTGAGTCTTTTAAGGCTTTGTGTTTTGTTCCATTTGTTTCTATCAAGATAAGCTTTACAGTTTGATGATTTTCTGCCATCTTAAAAAAACTCTAAACTCATGCAACTACTATTTTCTAAAACTTTTTACCTTTGTCACTTTTGTCTTAGATGATTAATTAGATAGAATTATGTTTGCAATTTAAGCAAACACTATTTTATTGATTTTTTTTTTTTACCTACTCACATTTTTTAGATCATCATATTTCTCGGTTAATGTGCTGTGCAAGATTATTATTTTTATGTAAATGACCATTTAGTACAAAAAGTGTCAGTGCTGTAAAGGTTTATAGTGATCACATAAACCACTGTGAAATCTTTGAGATGGGAAAGTTTTTGTATTTATTTATTTATTAAAGAAGGCAGTGATGTGCTTTGCAAGTATCTTCGTCTGGACTTGCTTTAAGCTTGTCTGCCCCCAGAAAACTTCTGCCTGATTCTCCAAACTGATAGTGCTCTGAGTCATTTCTTCTGCAGGTAAGATATTGATTACTAACAACTCCACAAAGCTCCACTTCAAAAAAAACAAACTATTCCTTTAAATAACCACAAAAGCTTCTCCAAAACCTTAGTTTTAACATTTACTTTGGATTGTCCTGTTTATAGATTAGGAGTAGACAAACATTTAGAGCTGGGTAATGTTTACATTTTATCAGCCTCTGGAATGAATATTAAAGGAAAATGGCTTTGAACTTGGTTGCAGTATTTCATATGCAGGCGACTTTCGGTGTAATTTCTACAAAGCTGGCACTGACTCCAGTGTTTTTATCATTAAATCGGTGATGCATTGACTACTACATTACAGGTTGTTTATGTTTTGAGCTGGCGGGTACTGTGCTACATTTCTGTGTTGCTCTGTTGCAGCTGCCTTTGAAGAAGAAATAACAAAGATTCATATCTTCTGTTATTGTTTCCCAGCTTTTGGTTCAGGCTCAGATCTCAAACTAGGCATTACCGGGCAGGTGCATTCAGGTCAGGGCTGAAACACACAAGTAAGAATTTTTTCGTCCAGCATTTGGACGTCTACATCAAAGGAAAATATAGCATTATTAGTATTATTTATGCTAGTTAAGGCATTAGGCAGTGCAAATTTCACTTTTTTTCTGAATTTGTTATTTCCAGAGAGAGTGGAGTGTTTAAAAAGTCAAAACCCAAGAACAGGTGAAAGTGTCCTTTCCTGTGAATGCGAATGCGTGCATATGTTTGTGTTTGTCTGTCAGCAAAATTTCACTTGAAGCACTGGATGAATTATAATAAAACTTGGAGAAAGTAACCATTAGATGTACATCTACAAGTGATTAATACTTAAAGTCAGCTTAATTCAAGATGGCTGCAAGAGCCAACTGACTTAAAAAAAACCTCAAAAAGCACTATAACTAAAATTTGGTGCAACAGAAGGTAAGACTGATCCCCAAAACATAATTTGTGTGGTAAACATAATCTTGTTTTTTCTTAAAATTTTGCAATTAACTATTTAGAGTCACTTCTGTTTGTCTTTTTGCAAAATATATTACGGATTGCTCTCTAGAGTTTAATGAAACTTTCTGGAAATAATCATCGACCGTACTTGATGAACTGTTGTAATGATGAACTTTTGGAGCCTACCAAATTTTAGATTAAGATTTAAATTAACTGACTTTAGAAAGAACGGCGTTGACTATAATTGAGTCAGTTTTACAGATATTGTGCAAACTTTGGTGTGGCTGTATTGAGAGTCATTTACAAAATATAATTTTGCTGCTAAACATATGCAAATCAGAGTGCAAAAAACAATGTTTTTACAGGTAAACTCAGCAGAGATATGCTGTTGTTTGGGGTTTAAATTTAAATTTGTACTTTGCAAGCAGCAAACAGAAAAAAGACAAACACGTGCCGAGAGTAAGAAAATATAGAGACATAGAAAAAACAAGTAAAAAGAAGCAACCACATCTTTATCTCTCTGTCCTCTCTTTGGGTAACATAAGACCAAGTTTCCTTCCTTCCACCTAGGCAGCAGTAAAACTGTCCATGTCATAACACCCAGTGTGTCAAAATGATATGTTTAACCATCTCCTGTCTTTTATGCAGGACAATAGTTGGCTGGGATGGATTTCCTCCCAGTGTGAAATGACAGATTCCCCTTCTTTCATGCCAATTGCACGGTTGGCTCGGCGGTCCTGTTCAAAAGACTGCGACTATGTGTCACCTGTGTAGAACGTAAAGACACGTCAGATTGAGTTTCACAGCAGACATCTATTCATGCTTATGATTGCTTTGTTTGGTGGAAAGATTTCAGAGTCCATAGGGGATGGGAAGGTGGGACCTCAGCTTTATAAATGGGCCATTGCTTTGTCAACACAGGACTGGGGTTATCTCAAGCAGCAGCTGAAAGATTGATGGAGTCAGATGAGTATCAGTGAGACCACAGTGTGGTGATTAGGCCACAAAGATACTGTATCTATGGGAGAAATAAAGGGTTAAAAAGTCTGAGGAGATTGGAGCCATCACACACTTTACATTAAAGAGATACTTCATGTTTGTAAGTGGGGTTGTCTGGGTTATTCATGAATAGACAGTATCTTACCTGCAGCAGTCATAAGGCACTCAGGTTGGAGAATAAAGGATGAACTTCCATGGAAGAGGCAAGCTGACAGCTGTTCAGAGCTGAGCCTGAAAAAGAGCGAGTACCCACCATCTAATTTATTTATTATCACCCACCGTCATGAAAAGCAGGCAATATTGTAATTGCCTGTGTGTGTGTGTGTCTGTGTCGGGGGGGGGGGGTTTCGTTTAACTGTCTGTAAGCTAACTGTCTCATGAATCACTTACTGGATTTTAATAAAACTCAGAAAGGAATCACTGGATGTAAATCTACAACTGATTATCTTTTGAGGTCATCCTGACTCAAGATGACTGCCACAGCTAATTAATCCTAACAAACACAAAAATAACTCAGGCCATATTTTAGTCAATTTTACAAATACTGAGTTAACAATTGATGCAGTAGTAGCTGAGAGTCAATCACAATGCATAACGCTAACAGATTGTGTAAGATTTGTTTAAAACTTTAACTTGTTAATAATGATTATATGGGGGGCAGTAGAGCTTGAGGGGGATTATTGCTCTGAAGTCTTCTACTTCCTCTTCCTTTGTCAGACTTTAATTTTAATTTTCTTTTCCTGTCACCAGTTTTTGTCCTTAACATTTCTTGCTCTATCTTTGACTAATCTTAACTCATTTGGGTAACTAAAAGTATATTTTAAAAGACAAATAAAGGAAAGAAAACATTTTTCGAACACACATCATAACACAGCAGACAAAAAGTAATTTAAATCTGTGAAACCATATTTAAACTTACTCATCCTTTGTGTGAAAGACTGACAGAGAGACAGACAAACAGCTGAATGACTGAGGACATGGAGGTCACTACAGGGAGGGGTCCAGGGCCACAGATCAGGGGTCCCCCCCTTCTTCAGCCTTTTCAATTAAGCCCCGGCACACTGGCAACAATTTATGAACACGACCTTCCAACTCTCCAACTCCCACTCAACCCCAGGAGCCAACCTCTCCCCTGTCTCAGCTACATCAAACCAAGCCACGGTGCCCCCTTTTGACCCTCTGACCCACAACACATACCCCATCCCGACAAGACAAACCTAATGTCACTCATGCAGAAACAGATCTGTAAAATATTCATAACATCACAAATGCACATATGCTCCTCCATGCAGGAGCAGGTCGCATGTGTTCACTCGGTGGGGTCAGTGCTTATTCTTTAGCACAAGCTCAAAGGTGAGTAATAAAAAAATCCAATACAGTAAATGCACAGGGTCACCAGCATATCAATATATAATACAGAAAGGGGACAGATGACAACCCATAAGTCGAGGGAAAGCAATTGAATTCTCTGTTTCTCCGTGTTTCTCTACCTTTGGATGCATCAATCTGCAGCTGTTGATAATTGAATTAAGAAAGAGATGTGATTAACAAGTTCTTCAAAAAAGCTGAAATTGCCTGCAATTTGATGCCTGGAGACCTTGATAGGCTTCTTTGGGAGCAAAAACTATTTGTGACATCTCCACAGTTCAGCCAGCTGTCTTCATTTTAATTAAAAATCTTTCACAGGCGTAAGAGTTATGGAAGGTACAGCAAGGGGTTCTGGCAGCAGCCTGAATGAAACGCCACATAAAAAATTGCGCGTGTGCATGGAGTAAGCAACAGCTACATCAATCGGACATGACGGAGGATGCGATTTTCCCAAAAAGGGGGCATACCAAGGTAGCCAATGAGCAGTAATGGTGGACAACTTTATTGAAACTGTGAAACTTTATATGATCTAATGGGACCAGCTGTCATTAACCTGAGCTTATTGCATTATACCAATAATTTTCACTGCAGAAATGTTTGACTTTGGAAGGACTATTACAGATGTGTGTTTCTTATCCTACCTTTGATTCAACCTGAAACATGATGTCAAGCATCTATTAAAAGCATTTCAACAAAAGGAAACTTGAAATTGGCTACTCTCAATATAAAAACTTGTGATTTTTTTATAATACTGTATAAAACATATGTTTCTGATGACTCAGAGTGACCAAATAGATTTTATCTGCAGAAATTCATCTATGTATGAAATGTATTTGTTAGAGAGGCCATTTAAGCTGAAGTTTCATTGACTTCATTTATGTTTGTGAGCTATTTATTTTGCAAGCTTTTTCTTCCATCGATTTGTCATGAACCATAAAGTTAAGTGTGGGCTTATAGGTTTGATCCTTGATATCTGTGTACTTTGTCAGTGTCTCAAGTCAAATAAACATTTTGCAAGCACAAAAACAGAAATGAATAAAAATCGGTGAACTTCTTACAGAAAAGGCTTCCAGAGCCAAGGTTTAAACCTGAGGTGCTCTTACAGATTACAACCAAAAATGCTCCATTTTCTTTTTTTCAAATCATTCAGCAGAAACCTTTTGTACTTGTCTAAATTTGATTCAAATTATTCCTGCCTATTGGCAGCACTTGTTACACATTACATACATCCTGTTACATGTGCCATGTTGTGAATTCAAAATTTTAACAAAATGTTTCTTGGTTGATTGGGCCAACATTAATCTTATGCACCATGAGAAAGCCTTCAATTAAAAGGTGGGACTTTGGTGCATGTGTTACATCACAAAAACTAACCCTAACACATGTTTATCACTCACCACCAGAAGGAGAAGTTGGATTATCTTGTTTTTGTCTGTGTGTGCATATGTGTTTGTGTTTGCACAAATTTGAATAAAATTTGCAGAAACTAATCATTGAATGAATAACTACAGCTGATTAACTCTTGACTCACATTTTTTACAGTTCATATTAACTATGTGTGCCAGAATGCGCATGATGCATTGTTGCATATTAATCCTGATGACACAGCAGTTTTGTCCTGGTCTTGGTTTGTATGACGTCTGTATTTTTCAATAATCAGTTGTATTTGTTCCATCTTGAATTTGTACTGAATATCAACCAAACTAAGAGTCTGCTTCTGCAAGGCAACAGTGCAAACGACCACATCACCACGATGCTATAAAGAGACAGCAGAATATGGAAAACAGCTCATAACTGTAAGGGTAATCATATGAATTAAATTAACTCCTCTGGCACAGCGGACACATGTGATTATTTGTTAGAAAATTAATTGCCAAATTAGTTCTGATCTCATTGCTTCTTATGTCATGTCTGCACAAACCAATGAATATAAAAAGACAATATTCCCCATCTACAATAAACGAATCATGGCTGTAATCCGAGAGACCTGCGTTTAATGACTATGTATGTGGGGGGCCACATTTGCAAATCATTTTAAATACCAATAAATGAGACATAACTCACTGACCTTGCTATAAGCCCACTAACAGTTACACCTTATCTTACCTCAGATAACATCACCACCTTCAACGAGACTGTGAGATTTATATTTCACAATTTGCCTGTTCTGCTTTGGAAAATAAGTTAGATTTTATAGTTTGTTGTAAGCAGCCTCTATTATGCAAAACAGTTTTTACTGATCTGTTGCAGTCTGTCATTTTTATTCAGGTTCACTCTCCCCAGACCTCCATCAAACTCCCCACTACTCCTTAATAGACTGAGGTCCTCCCAGTGACACCATAATTCACACGCTCATCTCTGCTGAAGCTTTTGTTCTTGTTCCTTTATCACCACAGTAGCACTGCCCACCTCAAGCTGCAGGGAAGAAGAACCAAGCGTCTGTCACAAACAAGTTTAGGTGTTTGATTGCAGGTCTTTATTAGAATAAGTGTAGTGTGAGTTAATCCTTCAAATCAAACACACGCACATACACACACACTCACACACACCTAACAGCCTGCCTTCACAGGAACATCCAGGCGGCATCAGAGAGATGCAACAAAGATCAAACGCAGGTCGTGGTCCTACAGGGTCCGGTGCGGTGTGTGTCTTTATTGTGACCCTGGCAGGGAAGTGGAAGGGGGAAGCAATGAATTAGAGTGGAGCTGGAAAGGCATTAGAGATTAGGTAGCAGAGAGGGCTTCACTGAGAAGCAACTTCAAGGTCAAAGGTTAGGCATATACTACCAACAGTTGTCAAACAACCTCAGCTTGTTCAACAAGGAGAGCCACTTTAGTGCAAAGTCCTTTTTCTTCCCCAAAATGTAACATGCATTTGTTTTAAGATCATTAAAGAAGATCATTTTGTTTTGGAATGTAAATGTCCAATGATGCGTTTTAAGCACTGTCTCATGACACAATTAGAAAAAAGAACATAATAGAACATAAATGACCTTTTTTTTCTCAAAATTAAAACCAACAAAACATGTTTGTTTGTAAAATAATATTTGAATATCCTGGAAGTGATCATGCTGTGAGATCTGTAAGTGAGGACAAATAAAACCTAAATAAAGTTTTGAAGAAAAAATAGGGTAAAATACTTCTTTCTTATGATTTGGTAAAGAAACTGGTAGAGTACATTTTTTCACAGAACTTAAATGAAAAGATGAAAAAACTAAACTAAGCTAAACTAAATTGAATTAAATACAAACTTATTTAAAAAAGCAATATTGTTAGTATTGAATGGAGACAAAATGCAAAAACAAAAAAAGTTTTCATTGCTTACTTGTCTTGGTGTGTGCATTAAAGAGTTGATCTCAGCAAAGAAATTACTCACATTTAGAGAAGAAAGTGCATTTTGACATTGACTGAAGTTTTTTTTATAGCTGTAAATGTGTAAATACTTACAAATTACATTAACTTAAGTGACATGGTGCACTAAAGTGTATCATTTATAAAGTAACTTTAAATTTAAAACCAGTAGTGACAGGATTTTTCTTTGAAACCTAATAAATGCAAGATTCATAACTTTGTAGCTCTGATCCTTCCCCTTTTGACTGTAAAGAAGCTTTTTTAACACCCCAATGAGGTATAAATTGTAAAAGCCCTTGCTGTCCCTCCCTGACTGCCTGCCCTCGTAGGTGCGATAAGTAAAGCATCGTTATAAATCTGTTTGTCATCAAAGAAGTTCTGCTCCCAGACGTGGTCAGGACCGTCTCTGATCTGAGAGACGCAGGGGTCAGTCTCAGAGCCTGACTCACACAGAGGCCGTCAATAACAAACCGTCCAGCTTCTGGCTCTGGGTTCTTCTGACACACTCTGTTGTTATTCTTACAGTGAAACATTACACACAGTACAGCTGTACCCAGATGTTGTAAATGATGAGTAACCCCAGGCGTGGGAATCTGAGTAACTGTCGGAGGTCAGTAGGACTTGTTCTGATGTCATTTCTTGCTGCAATGACGATACATAGTGGCATTTGTTTTCCTGTGAATCACTGAAAATACTCTTTTCTGTATTTTTTTTTTAAAGTGGGCAATCACTTATTGTTTACACATGGGTGACTTTCATGCCATTGCAGAGGAAACTACCTTTTCCTTTCACGCATGACACATTTAAAGTAAACTTAAATGAACAGCTCAGACAAACAGATTTGTTTCACTTTTTTTTTTTTTTTTTGTCTTTCAGGAATCTTGAACATTTTTATGCTGATGTAGATTCTCAGTCATCCAGGACATGGTCAATCCAAAAAAGGTTAAAAAACAAAACCAACTGGACTTCTATTCTTCTCTTTTGTTGTTGTACTCTGCTGCTGTGCCCTGCTGGACCTCTGTCTTTCCACTGCTTAGTTCAAGTACAATAACAGTTTTTACAGACAGAAGCATGATTGTGCCTGGGATCTCCAGTGTCACCCACTGTGGCCAGTCTACATGAAGGAAGTGGAACAGAGAGCCCTGAACTCCTTTGGGGGAACAAAACCAAGCCATTGATTCAGATATGTGGACTATACCTGGTTCCAAAGCCAAACTAAGGAAGTACAAGTGTTCACCGGACACATCAACTCTGTTGACAACAACATCAAGTCCACCATAGATGATGCAGACAACAACAAGCTGCCTTTTTGGGACTGCCTGGTTCTCATGGAAAGAGAGGACAGCCTCAACACTGAGGTTTACAGGAAACCGACCTACACAGATCAGTACCTTCTGTTTGACTTTCACAACCCACTGGAACACAAACTTTCTGTCATCAGAACGCTACACCATCGGGCTGAACACGTCCCCACGAAGACAGAAGGGAAGGAAAAGAAACAAAAACACATCAAAAAAATTCTCCAAACATGTGGATTTCTTAACTTGGCTTATGTGAAGTCGGCGAGGAAATCTGAAAAACACTCCATAGAACAGAACAAGGAGAAAAACAAACAGAAAAACATTGTTGTCTCTTCTGATAGATAGAACTTTGTTTTGGACTTCAACAATTTTATATGTAATGAAAAACTGTACTACTCTTCCAGATGAAATGTCAAACTATCCCTCCACATTTCATCTTTAGCTGCATTTCAGTTTCTACTATTTTATTTTCAAGAATCAGAACTATGGTGTTATGACTTCTATTTTGTTTACATATGTTGCATATATGTGATGCATTCATGGCATAAACATCCTGTTCAATCCTTTGTTGACATAGTTTTTGTTGTTGTTGTTGGCTTTTTTACTGGCGCATTGCTAAATGTCTTTTAACAATTTCCCATTTGCTTTACAAACAGGAAGAAGCACAGACTATTGAAAATGTCAATTAAACAGCAAAAGCTTGAAGAACTTCAAAACTGCAAACAGGTGAAACCATTTTGTGTGTGTGTTTGTGTGTGTTGTGAGGGGATTCTTTGGTATTGGGGCATGAATATTGCTACATCCTCCTCCAAACAAGGACATGGTACAAACACTTGGTAATCAATGGATGTAGTACATAAATCTTTTGTTTTCTCCTGCTTTTTGCAAACAACATATTACTGGACATCTCTGATAAGTCATTTTAAAACAAACGTCAGGATTATTCAGTGCCTCTGACAAAATTTTTGAAAAATGATTCTAAAAGTGGATGCTTAAAATGCCTCAGGAGCATCACGAGTGGTGTGAGTTCTCCCTGAGTCCTGGCTTTGCAGCCGTGCCTAATGTCAATTAAACAGAGTGGCTCAGTGACTGTGACCTAAAGATGATCTCTGCAGTCAGCTGCTGGCCAAGGTCATGCCACAGTGTTAACAAGATTTGATCCTCTGAGCTCTCTATTGCACTTTCCTCACTTCTTTCATTTTATCCGTTTTGCTCGTCCTGTCTCCTGGAACGATGATTCACTGTCAGGGTTTCGTTGCTCCTGGTTTTTACTATACACCCGCTCTCCTCTGTCCTGTTTATGTCTCTCTTTGTCTTGCCTCTTCACTTTTCTGTCCACAAGATCATTTTAATCAGCAAAATGGCGGGTGACATTCATTGTCTCGTCCATTCCATTTTGCTCTGCTGCAGATAAACGTTCAGCCTTGTTTGATTTGTGGCTCTGTCTTCTTTTTACAAGCCTAAATGAAAAGGCCCGTTTGTCACTCTGGCCACTTCATGATCAGTGAATGCAGTTAAATACTCATTTGAATATGTTCTCTGCAATAACAAGACTTCAGGGACCAACCTCGAGGTTAATAAGTGAACAGACAAAAATATATACAACCCCATATCCCAAAAAGTTGGGATGTTGTATAAAATGTACATGAAACAGAATATTATGATTTGCAAATCTCATAAACTCAAATTTTATTTTATTTTTTTTCTTTTGCTTTGATGATGCTTTTCCAGATGTATCAGCTGCTCATGCCAGAGGCGCTGATGCACCCACATAAGTTGTATAAAATTTTTTGTCTATGTTTAATTGTACAGCATGATCACATATTACAAAATGTACTGTCTAATTTGCCATCTGTTTATAGTAACTGACTCAGACTGTAAAGTACCCAGATCAGTCATTCTGCACAAGAACCGAATCAGCTTCCCTGCATTTCCTAAGACTTTTTCTCAGAAGGGATGTGAGTGGTTCAGCAGACAATACCTGCAGTTACTGAGTCATCATCAGAAAATCCATTTATTCTGACTTATAAACAGCCTTGCATCCATCTATGGTAAATGATGCTTGGATCATCACTCGGTAAAATGATTACTCTGCTCAATGAGACACTTTTAAAACAACAAGATTTATCGATAAAAAGTGTCTGATCTGTTTCGGCACATGAACACAGGTGTACACACATCTGAACGCGCACCTTCAGACACAATTTATGCATATAAAACACACAGTGCAAAAAAAGTGGAGACATGTAGGATGATGTCATGCTCTAACACTATCAGATACACAAAATTTAGATATTAAAATTTACAGCCCACATGCACAAGCATACGCAGTGATCAGAAGTTGTATCTCCAGCATCATCTGCAGCAGCAGCAGCATTAGAGGCATCGCCAGGCAGTACAGGTCTCACTCAGATGATGTGATTATCTGCTCCACTGGTCACTGTCTCCTGGCTGCTTGGCTGGCTGGAACACATTAGCAACTGGGATGTTTCTGCCTGGCAGAGCCACCACCGTGTGTGCTCATATGTGTGTCTACAAATGATTTTATAGCTGAAACCTGTTAGTACTCTGGAAATTTCTGCCTGCTGGCACAAAAAGGTCCATATTTTTTTATTTTTGATTTGATAAAAGAAAACATTGTAAACAAGAGGAAGGCCAGTGGTTAGAAAATTGTTTTGACTGTTTTTACAGTACATATGTACATATATATGCTTGTGTAATGATGTCCTGAAAAAAAATTATTAAAACAACTTAAAGTTGTATATGCATATAGACCTCCTAAGACAGCCACAGCAATATTTCTTCAGTGGATGTTGCAGCCAGAAAAGACAGATGTGTCAGACACTGAATGCTGAGAGCTGCCTGAGCTCCCTGCTGGTCCGTAAGAGACTTGCTCCACATCACAGAGCACATCAGCACTGTGCAGGAGCCTTTACCACACCTGCATGCCTGACTGAAGCCACCACAAGTGTGAATCTCTCAGACTAAGTTTGCATTTTCCCAGTGGAAAAGGCTGGATGAGTGGGAATGGACGTTCCTGATGCAACCCCCTTTCCTCATCTAAAAAATCTGAAAGAAATCTGGTCTTTCTAGGTCACTTAGAGAGGGTTAGTTAATTTGATTTCATGCATGTTTGTTCTCAATTTAAAATGTTTTCCACAATTTTGAACCGAATAAAGCAGGAGAATGGAGTCCCCATAAAATATTTTACCCACTGTTCTTTACACAATCAAATGAAGGCAAGAGGTAACCTCAGGGAGCCTACTTCTTACTGATTGGAAGTCTACTGAAACCAGTAGCAGAGGTTAAGACATAATCCTGTTGTGTGTCCTGGCATAAGACTTGGCAAAGTAAATGATTATTTTGACAATGATGTGTTTGTAATAACTGATGCCATAGTAGTAGATTTCCTGAGATCTGACCACATTTAAGTGATTTTTTATTTGTGGGAAAGGCGTTGGAAGAACAGCAAGAATGCGACAGAAAGACAGTTTCTGGTTTTCCCACTTCAGCCAACTTGCTGTGAATGAGCTTTCAGTCACTTCTTGCTTCATTAATTGTCAATATAGATTCTGGATGACATTCACATTTATTATGACTGTTGCTCGTCTCCTGCTAATGCCAACATGGTCATTACCCTTCTCCCACTTGGTTTCGGTCTATAGACTTCTGCACTGTTGAAGTTATGGCAGGGTCTCAATGGCCTGCACTGTCATGGCTCTGTCAACATGTTGCAGGAAAAGTCAACACACTCGTCTTTTTGTGTATTCACATATCTTCACACAGATTCCTGGCCATAGTAAATCGCCTTCAGCCTTTGGGTTGTATCTGCAGCCTAACCGCATGTAAGAGCATCGGGCACAGACCAACACAGAATTTACAATAAAACCCTCTATTCCTGCCCAACTAGTACCTCTCCTGCAGATTCCAAACCACCCAATGTAACCACACGGATCGAGGATATGTTTGACATCAGATGGTATGAATTATTTGCTGGAGTCTTGTCCAAGGCTACTCGCCATCTTAATTTTTTTTTTTCTTCCTTTTTTTTTTTTTCTTTTGGTAAAATATTTATGGGACCAGTGTTAGTCAGGGCAGACGGGAGCCTGTCGTTACTGTTGTGTATTTGTGAATAAATGAAGGCAAACCACAAACACAGATGAGTTCTGACTGGCCTCTCATGCGTTATCAGCCCTGATGTGTCAGCTTTGGTTATGTTAGACGTCAGATAGGTTTAGATTAGGCCATGAAGAGAGGCCCTTCACGAACACAAATGGTAAGAGATAGGCCGTCTCATTATGCTGCAGTCTGCCAAGGCTCATATCATCTCTGCTCTGAATGAAACCCCATATCCTCCAAAAAGAGGTTCCAAGATGAGAAGAGAATTTCAACTAACAGGCTGAAATTACAGGTATTAATATCAGTAATCCACAAATTTGACATCATTTCAATAAGACTCTTGGTAAATGTTAGTGACACCAGAAGACTTTTTTAGAACAAAATAAATGCTTCACAATACCAATATTATTGTTCTGTAAAAATACTTTATATACCAACAAAACTACATGTAGGGGAACGTAATTAGAAAAGGTGATTATATTCAATCACCGTGAATAAAATGTAGAGGGTGAGTTTGCTGTGCGTATATTTATTAACAACCAGACTTAATAATAATGGAGTCAGTGCATTTTTAATCCACCCTTCAAACACTTAATAAATGGTTAGTAAGTCATATAAATATATATTAGAAAGGCTACACACTCAAAAACAAACAAAAAGCAAAAACTGAGCCAAATGTTTGACTTAAACAAATTAGGTTTAGGTTTCTTTAATAATTCCAAATCTGACACTATTATTAAAGGGGAAGAAATGTACCAAGGAAAATTAGTTTGACACAATGATATGATATGATAAATCAGTCTCAAACTTAAGAAGAATAAAGTCATCCCTAATACATTATGTCAATTAAGCACAGATGTGTTACATTTTTTATGTTCATTTTGAGTGTAGCTGTCTGAGTTTGGTTATAAAACACTTTTTTTCCTGTTGACAGATGTGACTGGAGTTATTCCATGATAACCCCAGATTCAGGCCACCTTTTACATCATACATATACATCCCCACAGATAGTATTGAAGAATCAAAATTAAAAAAGGATCATTTTTTAATTTTACCTTATTGAAAAAGCTCCTATAGTCAACAAAAAAAAAAATTAAGATTTTCTAACACCTTCTCAGTTCTTTTATCTCTTTCACTGTTGGACAATTTCCCATCAACACTGAACTAAACTTCAGCATTTGTTACTTTTTAAAACTAACACAAGTACACACGTGAAGATCCAGTTATTTTCCATGCTGATAAATACGAAGATGATGAACGAGTCCCATGTGTCTTTGTCCTGATTCAGTCCATTCACAAGCATAAGACTAAGAGAGAATTCAGCCAAAATCTAACCTGTTATAAAGAAAAACACACAGTGTCCATTTATTTAAAATAATAATGCAGATGAATAATGTTTGTTCGTATGTGGTGTGCACTGTAGATTACTATGAATACCACATTGTTGTGACCTTTTTCTGCACCTGTTCTGAGTAACTTTTGTTTAGATGGCAGCTGGGAGACCTGGTGGAGATTGAAAACATTGATGGGCTGTCTGTCCTTGTTGCCACCTAATCTGGAGTCTTATCCCACCCTGAGAGAAAGAGCTGGACCAGACTCCTTAGATTAGTATCAATCCCTGAAGGCTATTAAAAAGCCATTTGTCTCAATACAAATGGCAGTCAGTTGTATGCAGCTCAAGTGTTGCTTGTTTTATTTTAACCCTTAGAGTCTGTCTCCTGCAACACTGTTGTGCTGCAAACCGGAGTCTGCAGGTAAATGATCCTCGATGGAGGGGTGGGGTCTTTTTTAACTCATTCAGCGATGGTCAATTACATCAGACCACTCTTCTAATTATATACAGATAATAGTAGGTAAAAAGGAACTACAAAAAATTGTGGTTTATTTAAAATTAAAGAAGAGATTAATACCACCCAAGAGACTTTAAAAATTTTACAAATTTAACATAATTGAAAATGAAAGTGCTGCAGATACACTGCAGTTTTGTCACATTTTCCAATTCTAAAGTGAAAAAAAATGTAAGCTATAATTTGTAGTGTTAAAAATAGTTTACAAAATATTTTAATATTTATAATAAATATTTATATTTTATCATGTAATTGAACAAGCAGCAAACAAACAAAACTGTGTAATTATTTTAAAATTGCATTACAATTATCTTTCACAAAGTTTCAGACTTTATATTCATTTTCGCAATTTTGTTTGGTTTTGGCTAAAAAAAAATACTATATCAATAAAAACTATGGTTTATCTTAAAATGCACCCCTATCAGCATGTTGAGTTAGGATGTAATTCAGCATACCAACCAAATATCTTTAAAAGTTCTACAAACAGGATTTTAAACATTGCAGAAAACATCTTTCTGTTTGTTTAAAGATGTAATCAAATGAATGGAATCCAAATCTTTTTGTTCGATGTGGCAACGAAATTATTATTCAAGTTTGTCTCATGCCATTCAAGAAAAGGTAGCAGCAATGTTTTTAAAAAGAACAAAAACTGTGACAAAAATCTGTGAATCAGACATATTTTACCAATTGTTTCACAGAGATTACAATTTAGACGATATATGATCATGAATATAACTCTGCAAAAGTCCACTTAGCCCTACTGGAATTTGTGTTGGCAGGTTTGGTGTTAAACTTCATGTTCTGCTGTCAGAAGAACATGTTGCACAGACATCCTCATATCCATGCACTGTCACTGGTTGTTAGGGTTAATATCTTAACAGAGAAAAAAACACTATTACCCTTTTTTAAAAAACAGATTACATTTGTATTATTATGTATGTTGATGCTTTTTAACTATATCCAGTTAATTTTATTTCAGAAGGAAACATCATTGTCCTGCACCTGATAGTACTGAAACCAATTGGTTTTAAAAATTACATTACAACAGAAAATTGTGCAGGAAAACCCCTGCTGGAGGTATTTTGCGTGTTCACATACAGGATGATGTGGTTACCTCTGAACTGCAGAGACCAGAGAGAGTGGGAGGCAGAAGGAGAGAGAGCAGAGAAGGACAGATGACAACAGCGAGAGAAAAAGAAAAAGAGATAAGAATTGAGACAAAGGAGGGTGAGAGTGAGAGTTGTAGGGAGCGAGCAGGTTGGAGTGTGCTGGCCGGGCCCCAGCGGAGCCATCGATCCAGGCTGGCCTTACATCAGAGACAGGAAACCTGAGCTGCATGCTTCATCACCTTCCCCGTGGAGTCCTCCCTCACTCCTCTCCTCTGAATCTCTCCCCTCGACCATCTTCTCTCCTCAGCTGTCCTGCCCTGAACAGCAGTGAGTACTCTCCTCTCTGTTTTTTTTCTTCTTCTTTTTTTTTTACTGCCTCTCTCTTCTTTCCTGTGATGCAGGGCCTGTCTGCCTCTACTACGAGCTGCTGTCAATTCATCATCCACGGCTGGATTTAGCTGCACCCAGCACTAAGTGCACATCACCATCCATTCACAACCACTCATTCATTAGCCCCTCCGTGCATGTGTGTGTTTGCCCTTGCTGCGTTCAGTGTGTGAGCAGGCGTGCACATCGGTGCGTAAATTATGCACAACTTGTCTTGCCTGTCCGCCTAAGCTATTGTTTTGAATAGGGAGGGGGTATTAAGGGGGCCGGTGCCATGCGACTTGGGGGTAACAAGGTTAGGTTATCGAATTTGTTTAGGCGTCACAGTCTCCTGTGGGAGTGAACTCAACCCCCCACACAGCCTCAGCCCTCATCTCTCTGCGCACTCCGACGAAAATATCTCAGCAGCCCAGTGCTGAGGGGTCTATTGTGTAGCAGCTTGGGTGTTTGCTTATATATGTTTCATGACACTGTAAGACTCCATTTACCATACAGTTTAAGAGATGTTATCATTTACTCCATGTAATTAGACACAGCCGAAGGTGCAGACTAAAGCAGTGCCATTTTCAGAGTGTCTTAAGTTTCACTGCTGAGTCTGGCAGCCTAGAGTGTTTTGAAAATAATTTTAACTTCAGTTTAAGGAAACTTAAATTCAACTACATTAAAAAACACATAACAGCTTTGCATTTCATTAGAAATTTAAAGTTTATATATTAATTTAAAAAATAGTACATTAAATAATATAGTAACTACAGTAGTATATTCCATTTGACTTGGATGAAAATAAAAAAAATATAAAATATAAAACAGTCAGATGAGGGTCATGATTATGTTCACTTCCTCTGTAAGCATAAAGGAACTGAGAAAACCAGTTGCTGACATACAACATGACCTGATCATAGTTTTGGAGCTTCCTGTTTTTCAGTTCTGTTTGCTAAATTTTTCTAATACAGTTCAGTTCATACAACAACAAATTTAAGTAAAAATCACCTCAGGGCACCAGATGTGAAATGAACAGGTGCGTTTATATGCAGTCATATGCAATTCACACGCATTTCATGACTAATTTATGATGTAGTCATGCCATTGTTTGTGTAAAATATGTTATGGCATTGTCGTACAAAAACAAACCAAAAAAAAGACTTCCTTTAAGCTTTACTGGCAGCAAGTTATTACTGTGTACAATAAGTGAAATAACTTGTCATGTGCAATCTAAGATAGAAATAATTGAGCTGAATACAAAGAGGAATCAAGCTGGTCTCTGTTTGGCCTGGTGGAGCAGTTTTCAGATGTTTCAACATAAAAAATAAAAAAATAAGCCAAACACCTGGTGTAAAGTTGCTGGATGATTGTAAGGTACCACTTTTAGTGAAATTATTTGAAATTATTCAAAGTTATGGCATCTAAAGGTTTCGAAGCACAAATGTGTTTGCAACAAGTAGCAGAAAATGAAAAAAAAGACATACAACAAAAAAACTGATAAAACCGCACAATACCAAAACCATTCAAAAGTGAGCATTACTGAAAAGAATTACTATCCACATGTAAGATGTCAAAGCTTTATCTTAAGATGACAGATTGACTACCAATAAATGTACATATATTCATAGTCCCTAGAAAATGATAACTTTTTCTTCTGTTCTCCTGACATGTGGAAATGACAAGTCTTTAAAGAAATGCCAGAAAATGTCAGAAAAGCATAATGTTAGAAATTTTATACTGTAAGACAAAAAGAAATACTTGATCAGGGACATAAATGATCTGCATATTTCTGTTAGTTTGAGCTCATCAACCATTTGCTTTATTGCCTTAGAGAACATGTAAATAAGTCTCTCACCAGACAGGTATTTTTTTTTATCTCCAAAAGATAAATAGGCTCTTTTAGTCAGACATTTTCCAAATATAAATGAATCTAAACTACTCTTGAGCATTAAAACCCCTCATTTTGCAAGTTTTATTACGCTCAGAAGCGGCAGCTCCCTTTTAATCAGCTGTTTCTGGCTAATTAGCATCTGATTGTAGAAGATTTAATTACACTATTTGGCCACCACTGTGACACAACAATTTAATCCTGAGGTGTTTCATTCGGCTTTGGAATAAACTTACAGGGGAACAAGAATTGACACAGACACTTGATCTTGTTTTTAAATAACTCAGGCTCTAATATACATGTTGCCAATTAGTCTACAAAGGAGCTTTACATTTAAATGCCATGGGAAACAAGCATCCAGATTTGTTCTTGATTCCAGCAGCATCTTTCAGACCACACATTCTGCACACTGTGTTAAATTCTCAGCTTTCAAGTGGAGACACGAGCCTGACGAACAACCCAAACAGGAAAGAGACACTTTTTCCTCTCTCTTACACTAATATCGATCGTCTCTTTTTCTCACACACACACACTTACACATTACACGCTGTCATATTGTGTCCCTTTTTGCATATCCACCAACAGATGAACATAACTAACAGAGTTTTAAGCTGAGATTAATCCTCTTAAACTCTTCCCGTTCTTCTTCATGCACTCATCCGGTTCGTTCGTCTGCTGTCCAGATCAATGCTGATGGAATTCCCTGAACGAGACCGAAGGGGGAAAAAAAGTTCTCACTTACATGTGAGAACATATATGCAGCTGTATAGTGTCAATAGATGACTTCTTGGAGCAGCTTGTTGATTGAATTTCTAAATAATGACTGCAGGAACTGAGGATGATTCACACATCAGATAAAGTGGCTGCAATGAAAGCTGTATACTGTATAAGGGCTGTTGTGAATGGAGTCTTTCTGGAACACAATTTTGTAAATAGCAAATAAATAAAACAGTTGGCCTTTTAGCCAGACCACTTTGAAAGGGGACATTAGCTGGTCCCTTTAGCATGCATGACTTGTTGGAGCATTTGGACCCTTCTATGAATATTTTAAACATCATAGGTGTGTTCAGTCGCACAAAAAAAAGCAGACTGTACCAAAAGCTGAAAGTAAAAACTTATAGTTTCTGAGCAAATAGGTCTCAAGACTGTTAATAAGATAGAAACCCATCAGGGGGAAAAAAATAACATAAACAGTTCTGCAAAGGCTTGAGTGGATTCATGTTTATCTAATGGCATGAAGGAAAATTGACAGATAGACGTTCCATTAGACAGGCCATAACCAAAGGGTCTTAAGTTTTAAACTTACTGATGACAGCAACTACAGTCTCAGTTCATGTTTGGATTCAAGAGGTTTTTGGGTTTGGGACAAGTTAAATACTTCCATACTTCACCCCCTAGACCTTTTATTGCAGCACATTCGAGGCAGGATGGCTGGTTTGTAAGGATACAACGCAGATTTAAAAAAATCTAAGTTGATGCACTACTTCTTTGTACGTAGGTGGCATGTAGCCCATGGCCTGCAGGATCCTCACAGAAAAGAAATACTGTGAGAGGAGATTCACTGTTAATTAATTACTCAGAGACCACAAGGCAAATTGCATTGAATTTCTGGTGAGAAATCACTCAGTATTTAAATTGACACTTGACAAACCAGCCCATTATCAGCACCTAGATGGTGCCCTGAATGGAACCTTATACCAAAAATAGTACAAATATAAGCGCATCAAGGTCTCATTGGTTTGTAGATGCAAACAAGTATGAAGCCTTAAACCAATCAAAAGTGACCACTAAGACCTAATGATAATGTCTGTTTTGCCAATTAGTGCAACTCATTTGACTCATTCATATAATTTATAGTTATAAGAGGATAACAGAAATAATAACTTTTTTGAGGTAAAGTAAACCCATTAGAATTCATGCAACTTTTTCCCTACAAGCCATGGTGCCATCACTGCTCGACTCCTTGGTAGGTCTTGCTTTGCCCCCCATCCAGCCACAGAGTGAGTAAATGGTCATCGTGATCAATATCTATTTCCTGTGGTGTTAGGTTTCAGAATAATGTCCATATTGAACCAATGTTTCAGCAGACTCCCACCACAGTTTTTCTCTCTCAGCCATGCACCGTTTCCGTTGCTGAAGGAGAGAAAATCCCTACAAATCAGATTAAACAAATGATTTTCAGAAAAGTGATTGATCATCCATCTTGCTCCACCGGCCTAACTGGGAGATCCTAACAGTGCAGACTGTGCATCTGAGAAGGGAATGTGCCTCTAATGTGGTTTGTGATTCCTGTTTATCCTGCACAGATCAGCAGGGTTAACTTAATTGGTGGAAAGTCTTGGTCTCACTGCTACTTGGAGAAGTCCAGCTCTAAAGCAGAATTTATGCCTTATGCCGGGGATGGAGGCTTTTGATTTGAGACATTAACTCCTTTAAAACCAGAAACTTCAACCTGTGATCTAAATAAAACCCACTTACCTCCTTGACTTTTCTACGGAAACTAATTATGTGAAATTTAATGTCGGTCGGATCAGATTTTCCTGTGTCAGTGAACGTCGTAAATCTAGAGGCTCGTGAGCTGCTTGATTTTGGTCATCTTGTTTTAAACTGTGGGAAAAAGAGTTTACATTAACATTCCAAGATCAAAGACACCGAGGACATATATTTTGTTTAGCTATGATTTTCACTCCGAAGGGCAGTTGGAAATGAGATCTCATGAAGAGGAAGCTGAAACGCAGAAGTAGCAACAATGATGGTGAGTGCTGGTCCCCATTACCACCTCTGCCCACTGGGAATCCTTTGTAATACTGCAAACCAGCTCATGTAAAATACATTTCTACATCAGTAAACTAAGTTATCTCCCTTTTGGGAAACAAAAAGGTTAAATCTCATGCAAAGTACTAGTAAGGCAATCAATGTACAGTCTGTGCTAAAAGCAAAAGTTCGGGGAGGGGGTGCCCACTTAAAAGCCTTCACTTTTATGCTTTAATCAATTTATGGGTGTACTGCTCATTCTGTTTAAGCCAATAAACTGGCGGATTACCTTGAAATACTGCTTCGTCCATTGACCACCTGTGTTTATGATGGAAGTTACAGAGGTCATGTCTACATGAATGTGTTTTTTTTTCTGTTTAGACTCAGTCTTGACATGGGAACTGGTGCAAAAACTTCAGTGTTGCTTGATCACACCATTAGGCTTGTGATAAGCTTGCAGATAAAAAGTGATAATGTTTGACATTTCAGACAAAGAGACAGACTAATTACACTGACGTGTGATCATTTTTCAGTTTTACACTTTATTACCAGTGAATTAAAAGAAAAGAATTTTTGAAAGCAACTTAATTAACAAGCCATTGAACATCACTATTTTTGGAGCTGTTCACTTACGGTATCTTTTGAGATTTTTTTTTATTTAAACTCCCCTGAAACCAAACAATATATGCTAATGAGTAAAATGTTGTAACAAATAAAAAACCTCTCCTTTACCTTTTAGTACAGAATGACGATATTGATAATCAGTTAAAAACAGTCACACTTAGAAAAGGTTGTATGTAAGTGTGCAAGTGACTCCTCCAGTGGACACAAACTTGTTCCTGTGGCCCTCCTGCATTATCCTGCTTTCAGGTTCATTTTTCATCTTCCACACTTTCGCTTTTCCTTCCTGTCTTCCCACTTCTCTCTCTTTCAGTCCCCCTCTCATCCTCAGGCAGACAGGAAGTGTCAGGGAAGGCCAGGTTATTTTAGGCTTAATTGGGAGATTGATGTTCATCCAGAAACCTGGCACCTTGACATGCCTTTCAACCTCCTTCTCGCACTTCCTCCCAAACGGCAAGAGCCAGACATGTTGACGGCTTGCTGAAATGTACACAACTGTCCTTTTCTCAGATAGGGATGACACCAGAGTGATAAACAGCGTCATTGGGAAGAAACAACTGGTCAGAAAGTTTTAAAGTAATGACTGCTTCCACTGACAACTTGACCAGTCTCACTTTATTCACTGGCTATAGAAATGCAGAAAGGAAGAGAGCATCCTTGAATGGGCTTAAAGAATAGGGCAGCGGTCCCAGGTAATGGGGCTATTTGAGGGGAATGTCTGAACGGCATCAGAACAGGCTGCAGCTATATCGTGTCCTCTATCTCATAAGCCATGTCAAATCTGTCTGTAACATGAACCTCACATCTATGACTTCTACAACAGAAGCAACAAGAAGCTGCGGCAGACAAGGGTCACTGAAGCATGTCCAGGCCAGTGCTCAAAGAAGATGTGATAGAGAGGGGTCGGGAACACTTTGTTTAAGGTTTTTCTAGCCCAAAAATCCTATTTTTGTCCCTTTTAAAAGACTTAAAATGATTAAAATTGGGTGTAAACAACTAAGCATAAATCTACTTCTACAACATCAGGCTGTAGAATGAATTCCTATCATGATCCTAGGGTTTTGTGTTTCTAGTTTGAGTTTACTTGTGTTTAGTCATGTTTTTCGCAAGACATTTTCTTGTGTTCATTGTGTTTTCAGTTTGCCTGGATTTCCCTGTGATCATTGTTTCCCTCCTTGGTCTCCGCTTATTTACTCACCTGTACCACATCTGTTAATTGATTATTCAGCAATCACTCCCATCTTATTTATACTTTTGGTTTTCAGATTCTACTGTTAGTTCACTCCTTACTTTTGATTATCAGCCCCTTGTTCAGTTCCTGCTCTGTCTTTTGGTATTAAACAGCCTTTTTTAAGGTTTTTTTTTTTTTTGCTCCAACTCAGCCTCCATGTCTGCATTTTCAGGTCTTACAACATGAAACATTCCTTCAAGAACCTGCTTTTATTACAAAAGGAAATGTCATTCATACAATGTTTTACAAATAATACAAGGTTTTAACAATTACATCAAGTTGAGTATCTTAAATTTAAATTAAAAGCTCTCACTATAAAAAGTTGGATGTTGGAAGTGAAAACATGAGTAGAGTAACAAAACTCTGGACAGGGAGCTGAAACTATGTTCACATTTAGGAGATAAGCTGGCATGTCCTGGTTTAACCCTCCCATGGCCTTACAAGAACTTTTCATCTCTCTCTCTCTCTTTTCAGAGCTTCAGGGCAGTTAAAGTTTTGCATTGAGCTCTGCCGTGATTTCTACCTGTGCTCAAAACATACTGATGTGAGTCTGTACATTTCTGCGTGTTCACCAGAAACAGAGGCTGCCAATATATTCTCTATTAGAATTGCTTTTGGTACCAATTTATAAATTTAACTCACCTAAATTACAAATAAAAACACATTTCTGTAGCTTTAAGGAAAATAGTCAATGAAAAAAATAACCTAGTTAAGAATTTTACTCAATTTTACTGTACCTGCAGTTCATATCAATAATCAGAACTAACTGGAAGAATGAGTTAATCATTAGTTTTTAATCAAATGCTGATATTTTCAAAGATTTCACTGAATCTGATTCAAACAGTAAATGACTCAAATCAACAAATAGTCCTTGTTCTTTGATTACTTCAAATATACACTTATTTGGTTGTATGAGTAAAATGAAGCATTATTCTAAACAGTTACTCAGTAGTTCATCATTGCTTCAGAATTATTTTACCATCTCCTCCCATTTATCCATCCCTTTTACCACTTACTGTCTGAGAAGAACATCCACACCAGATTTAGTAAATTTATCAGTGAGCAAATATGCTTCTATTCATCCAAGCAATCAGTCAGCACTAAAACATAATTAAGACATGAGGCTCATCAACGATGACACTGCTTCGCACCAGAGTAATAAAAGTGAACTCTGAATCACTGAGAACCACTGTGGATTTCAGTGATTTCACTAACTCTGTAACAGCAAAGCTGCAGGTTTGGCTAACCTGAAGCCTCCACTCTATCTGGGCACAGCTACAGACAACAGAAATTCATCTAAGGTGCTTCCACCCAGAACGCCAGCACCGTTTGCCACAGCTAGATGCCCATCCGTGACTAGATGGGCAGATGAAATTACCAATTAGTTTACCAATTGGCTGCAGCGGATTCGATTGGTTTGTAATTAATTCTAGTTACTGGCCCGTAGAGCAGGACGGATGGCGCCATGCCTTTGTCCTACTGACACACTATCCTACAGAGCCGGGCCCCGGGGGGAAGGCAGCGGACATCAATACAGGGCCCTGCAGCTACTGAGATCTTCACCTCCTCCTCAACACACACACTTAGACACACAATACCTTACACACACTCAGCGACACAAACACACACAGACGGATCCCCCTCGCATCGCTCGGCTGATTCCGGAGAAGGCGAAACCTCAACCGCCTGAGAAGGTGCTGACGGCAAACAAAGGCAACAGAAATCTTGCGCTTCGAGACCCTTACCCTATCTGAAAGTGTGTATATGTGTGTGTGTGTCCATGTCAGTGTAACAGAAAGACAGAACAAACAGGTCACAAACTCTTCTGCATGAGCAGCAACAGTGACAGAGTTGGAGTGAAGGTGGAACTGTACACCTTTGCAACACAGATATTTGTAGCTTTGTGTGACATGCAGCGTTTGTGCACTTTCGCATGTGCAGGCAGGCATATGTGACTGTGTGTGTATTAGCAAATTGTGTGTCAGCAGAGGTCACATGGCTCACTGATACCTCCCACAGTGAAGGTCAAGACTTCTACACCCAGGAGCAGAGAAGAAGAGGTCGAAACAGATCGATGCTCCTGATAAAAATACACTGCACCTCAGCCAGTCTGCTTTAGACACACACACATTCATAAACACATTCACACACTCTCAACAAATGACTTAAGTGCCACTACAAATGATCCTGGCCTCCTCTTAATGAAAGTGATATGAAAGTGAGAGCCCACAGCAGTGACTAGCTTTTAGGATAACGATACAGTAATAGAAGACCATTAAAAGATCATAACAGCTTAAATGATGAGGTCTCTGTTGTTGCTTTGGCCTAAATCTCCTGCAATCAAAGCACTGTTTGCACTAAATACAGGTGCTGGTCATAAAATTAGAATATCATGAAAAAGTAGATTGATTTCAGTAATTCCATTTAAAAAGTGAAACTTGTATATTATATTCATATATTACATACAAACTCATATATTTCAAATGTTTATTTCGTTTAATTTTGATGATTACAAATGACAACAAATGAAAATCTCAAATTCATCATATCAGAAAATTAGAATCTTGTGAAAAGGTTCAAAATTGATGGCACCTGGTACCACACT
>NC_051444.1:13461196-13567296 GCF_001649575.2 Kryptolebias marmoratus
CACCTGAGCAGTGCCACAGACTGATCGACTCCATGCCACGCCGCATTGCTGCAGTAATACAGGCCAAAGGAGGCCCAACTAAATACTGAGTGCTGTACATGCTCATACTTTTCATGTTCATACTTTTCAGTTGGCCAACATTTCTATAAATCCCTTGTTTTTATTGGTCTTCAGTAATATTCTAATTTTCTGATATGATGAATTTGAGATTTTCATTTGTTGTCATTTGTAATCATCAAAATTAAACGAAATAAACATTTGAAATATATGAGTTTGTATGTAATGTATAAATATAATATACAAGTTTCACTTTTTAAATGGAATTACTGAAATCAATCTACTTTTTCATGATATTCTAATTTTATGACCAGCACCTGTACAGTGAAGACAAGTTGGAAGGTAAAGTTACTTCTCGTGATGCTGCTGCACCAACATCTACAGGGCATGATGGTCGAAGAAGTTTCCTGTGGAGCAGAGACAGAGTGAGGAGAAAATCAGATCAAGACTGCAGCTCATGAAAGTCGACGATGTGTGATTTATGTGTGCTGTGAGAGGAGTGGTAATTGGGAGTAAAGCTCCACCATGCTTTTAGTTAATGACAAGTCGACTGGTGAAAGATGTCTGCCCCACCATGCTGGTTAACGCTGGGAAGAAGGTGATGCCGGTGAACGCTCATCAGCTAATAAATGAGCAGAGATCCTGGGAAACAATGGGCGTCCTGGCAGCTACCAAGAAATAAGCACCATTTTGTATGTATTAGGTATTCAGATTACTATCCTTTCAGGCCAGAAAACTTCACTAGGTGTGTTATTTATTTCTATATATTCACAGGGTTTCGATCAAGATAACAGAAGCTAGGCTGATGACTTATTTTTAACAAAAAACTATAAAAACTTACCACAGAAAAGATGTCACTGTGGCGTCAGATACCACTGGGTTGGCAATATATTAAACACATTTTATAATTTTAAAAACATTTAAAGATTTACTTCAATTTTAAACAGATAGTTCACATCTTTTGAAACTGGTTTTGTGGAAAGGTTATGAAGAAATAACAATTCACATGTAAATAAACCCTTGAGACATCAGAGTTTGGAAAAAGAGTTTAAAAAGTTTAAGAAATTGAGTTTAAATTGGATTGATAAGCTAATGGCTACTTGAAATATCCACCAATTTTCAAGCTAGCTTTAGTCACCAGATGAGATTGAAAACAGCCACAGAACAACATCAAAACCTTCACCAGTTTTCAAAAAGCCACTGGAAGGCACAAATCATTGACCACTGAATCACAAGTCTTAGTCACAAGAGAAAACTTGCAGCATAAGAGCAGAAATGGGCTCTTCATTTAGGAAAATGAATAAACAACACGTCTGATCTCTCCACACTCCTCATCATCAAACATTAGCATTCGAGGCAGATGAGTAAAATAATCACTGAAGACTTCAAATCATTTCCATCATAAACCAGCAGCTAAAATAACACTATTATTATCATTAGAGAAAACTGTGTTGATTATGAGACAATCTACTCAATCAAAACACTAACTGAGAAGGAATAAAAATGACTTTAATAAAGGTCAAGCCCTGATGTGTTTTGCAACAAATTAAAGAAATAGTGTCACTTGACAAGACAGCAAGAAGTACACTGTGTCCTTTAATGTATGAGGCAGCATAAATCATAACAAGGTAAAAGATGGATTTGATAAAAACTAATTAGCCATTCGTGCTCTGGGTTAAAGTGGTCATAGTGTTATTCAAACAAACTCATTAATCATGATGTGCATGTCAGTGAAAGATATACGGACAAAAACAGGACTGAGTTAGTGCTGACAGTTTTGCTGATGTTGCTAAAACACAGAGGAGGATGAACTTAAAACTAAAGGCTCATCATATATTATGATGTATCATTAAGGTAATAATACTGAACACAGATGAAAATTTAAAAAAAAACTCAATGTCACCTTTTACGGTCTGATTTATTTAGATTAGTGAAAGAACCCATTCAGATTTCTGTTCACTTTATAAATACCGGAGCTGACGTTTGTCCAGTAAGATTTGCAGAACTTTTGCAAAAATGTTCATCTAGTTATATCAAAAATGTTTTATCACCAACAAAACCACAACAGACGTGACTCCTGACTGTCCTGACAAGAATCGGGTGTATCAATCAATTGACTTGATGTTAAATGAGATGTCCTCATTCCAACACAAGTGTATTGAAACCGCTCAAGCTTGCAAAACATATTGAGAGAGGGGACGGTGGAAGAGGAGGTTTGGCGTGCTCCGAGCATGCCTGTGGCAAACCTCAGATATTGTTTGTGTATTGAGCTCGGCTCCATAAAGAATTGATGAAGCTCTACGAAATGGTGCTATCATCGGGACATGAAAGAATCAGAGCATGGCAAAGACGGCATTCCCGCCTCTCCTCTACAAAACTCAGGCCTTTTACGAGAGCCATCTATTAGCGCCGGCCACAGGGCCCAGACCTTGCACACATTTCACTTCTGTAAGTGTGTTAGATGGCATGAGAGGAAAGGGGGGAGGAGAGAAAATGGGCTAAACAAATATTCAAACAACGCAGATGAAGAAGAAAGCTTGAAGGCTGAAGTAATTTTAACATGTTTAAAACCAAAAGGACTTGCAAGTTTTCACTGTGTGAGTAAATATGGTGGTATAGAAGTAAATATTAGCAGAAGAATGATGAATAAATTTAATCTATATCCAAATTAGAAAAAGGAAGTCATGCTAGATTAAAGATAGAAAGCATGAAAACTAAATAAATAAATAAAAACTGAAAACATGGCAGAAGAAGACACACACACTCGTACAAACACACACAGATGATCTTCTTACACAGCCTTGGCTGTCTGTAGGCTAACCACAATCCTGCTCCCTGCAGTGTTGACCGCAAAGCAGTCAACAGAGGCACACTGGGCTTTATCCTGCATGACACGCTGGTCGATAATCATGCACACCACCGCATAGCACAACACCACTGTAACTGCGATACCTGGGCCTGCCCAGCCGCCTGCATAAACAAACACGCCTGGATGGAGCCACGCTCATGCTAACAGTTCTTCTATGTGAGGAGAAAAAATATTTATTGAAAATGTTGGGTTTTTTTTCTCTCTCTCACTGATTTCAGAATATGGACTGTATATGAAAAATTACACAGCACCTTTACAGTTTAATTTGTCAGAAAACAAACTTCAAGGCAGACGGAGAACCTCTAATTTACCACATACTGTACAACAGATTATTCTTTATTTAAAGTGCAAGTGTTTTCAACAGCACAAAATCTACAGTGTAGATCTCAGTTTATTTGGTAAATCTGGACATATTTGCTTCAGTCTTCTCCTTTTATTTTGACTTTCAAGGTACATTTTTTAAAATTAAATTTCTGTTTTATCATTTCCACAAGACCTGTAAAATGTCTATAATGGACAACCAAGAATGTTGGGCTAAAATATAACAAACATGAAGACCTAACAATTTACAACAACCTCTGCAGTGGCATTTACCAGTCAAAGATGTGAATTATGTCTGCAGTGTTTGCTGTAACAGGACCACTACAGGCATGCTGCAATTAATGCTCCCACTAAGTTTTATTCTATTCAGATTTGAAATAAATGTAAAAATATACAACATAATGATGATCACAATCACATGACATAGTCAATATTATTTTATAGTTTTATCCTGAAGCAGACTTTTTACATATTTGTACAAAATGCACAAAAAAATAGAGCAAATACAAATTTAGGTAAAAAAAAAAAGACAGTGTAAAATATTAATTTGCTGTTTAGTCATATATTTTGATTGTTTACCAAACTAGATAAAGACTAAACTTAAGACATAGACTGAGGTAAAGCAGAGTGAGACTGAACAAGTGAAGACCTTCCTCCCTCTCTTTCCTGCTGACATTCTGTAAAATCCAACCTGTTCTGTCCTCAGTTTTATCACCGTTATAAAAATGTCTGACATCTCACCAACAACCATCCTCTTACTGCAGAACAACTTTAAGGACAAACAAGCTGCTGACACAACA
This sequence comes from Kryptolebias marmoratus, assembly GCF_001649575.2. NCBI lineage: Eukaryota > Metazoa > Chordata > Actinopteri > Cyprinodontiformes > Rivulidae > Kryptolebias > Kryptolebias marmoratus. The sequence goes on from NC_051444.1 coordinate 13,465,244, forward strand.
CTACAGAAGACCTTCGTCTACGTACACATATGATTGGACATATTATTTAACTTTGTTCAGCATGATAACAAAAAAAAAACATGTATGCACTTAATAAATCAAACTGCTTTGCACTGATTTTACTAAGTTAGCTTCAGGACATCCAGTGATACACATGAAGAGGTGAAAAAGTATTTCTACTTCTGAGGTGAGCATTGAAAATGTTGACACTTTGAATGTGAAACATGATTCCTGCTAATGTTCATATTTTCTGTAAAAGTGAAGTTGACAGCAATGGAAAGAAACTGTGGTTCTGATAAGAAAAAGAGCTTTAACTGTTAAACTATTGCTCCTGATTTCTTAAAGACATGAATAAATAAATGAAGTATGTGCATCATTTTGTATGTGCATCTTTTTTTAAAAGACTTCTCTGTTAACTGAAGACTGTCATTCCTCCCTGTCTACGAGGCCTCAACGTTCGCTGGGAGACGTGTGAAGCTCCAAACTCCACCAGTAAAATTTGGAAATCAACAGCCCCACCTGCTGTGAGAAAGATTAACTGTACAAAAGAAAAAGTATCAAACGGAACAACAGAAACTGGTAAGCACAAAAAAATGACACATTTACTAATTACGGAATAATCTAAATTCATTTAGTGGGCAAAGTAAGTCCTGTTTAAGTAAAGTCTCTTAGGTGTTAACAGTAAAATTTAAATAAAATAGTAAAGCATAACTCTTTGACCATGAGTTGTGTTTCAAGAGACTGTTTAACTATTTAGTTGAAGGTTTATCTTACAGTTAACCTACAAATAAACCAAAGAAAATGTAATAAAGATTTGTAAAATGTGGCTGAGTGGAAGTGTAAAGTAGCATAAAATGAAAAACCCTAAAGTGCAAGAATGTGAAACATAAGCAAAATCTCAGTTAAAGTATTTTGTCTTTTCTGGTCTGTTATGATGTCATAAATGATGTTGGCGGTTTTGATGAACCTGCAACTTAATTTAGCCTCTTTTGAGAGATCCTAAATCATCTTGTGTAGCAAGTTAAACAGGTGAGCTAGTGGTCGACACTTTAAGGTGGAGCAAACACACACACAAAGGCAAAGACAACAAACATGATACCTTTTATCAGTTTGTCAAATAGCGGGCTACTTTTCTCTTTATAGCTCTTTAAACCCTCCGAACACAAACAAAGTAGAGTAGGGACAGACGGACACACAATCCATTATCTTCAGATGAGCAGACCCAGTCCTCCGTGCACTGCCACACACACAGCCACGTTTTTAAAAAAATCCATTTGTACTCTTTGAAGTCGCAGAATAGCTGAGCAGAAATGGGAGCCGGTCCGCACAGAGTGGCCGCATGCGCTGGACCCCATCTGGGCAGGCTCGGACTCCCCTTGTGGCCCGGATCAAAGGAGTGAAGCCCAGCAGAATCTTTACTCCCTGTCAAACGGAGAAAACCATTTAGCAAATCAGCAGTTTCCCCTTTCAGTGCGTGAGTGGCAAATGCAGACACACGCTGCAGAAGCACACATACAGGTGTTCCTAAATGCAGATATTTGCACACAAAAACCAAGCACTGTGCCGCGGTACAATGTGTGGAGACACCACCAGGAACAGAAACAGGATGAAGAAAGGGAAATGGGAAGTGAGAAGGGCAGAGAGAGAAGAGAGGAAGTAGGAAAATAAAGTAGGAGCAGAATATAAAGAGCGATAGAAAAGCATTTGATGGCCATCAGTTATATTAGTTTAATGTTATCCCTTAATAAGGGTCAGCACCAACACAGGTCACCCTAAATGTTTGGACACCTTGCTGCCTTCAGGGGCCTCACCCACTGTTTCCCCCCAACGTCAGCATACTTGGTCTCCATTCTTACAAATGCACATTTTGATGTCATCAATGAAACAGAAGTATGGTAACGATCACGTTATGTGACATCAGTGCTAATCAAATATTTATGCAAAAGAAAAAGAAAAAAAATCCATACAAACATGGATACTAGCCATGTGTGTGCACATATGTTTCTTTGCTGTCTTTATCCCAGAGTTCGGAGAAACACATCAGGGAATAACAGACACACGAGGATCAAATTGATTAAAGCTGGAGCTCTTAGACGTAGTACCGAGGATTAAGGTGGCTAATAAATGTTTCATTCAAAGCAAATCTTTGATCACACGTGAGAAAGCCGCCCCCCAGCTTACTGTGTGGGGTTGGAGTGATGCTCCTCCTTCTCCTTTACCTCCTTAAGCTGCTGGTTTTCAGCTGTATTATGACAAGTTGTACAGATTCACTCACTAACAACTACAGGCCCCGCTCTTGTGCCTACACGTCATTAGCTCTCCGTCTGTCAGCTTCCTAAAAGGTTTTCACTAATGTAGCCAAGGACTCACTTCTTTACATTCCTAACAAGAAGATTCCACCAAACTTTATGTTCTGTCCCGGTCAATTTAAGAACTTGTTTTTCTTGTATTTTCGCCCGTCAGTCTTTTTTATTTACCCAAATCCTTTTAGCCTTGCCGCCTTTTCCCATCTTTACCTCATCCCTTTCCTTTTGCATCATCGTTGCCCTCCCCATGCAATCTCTCTCTCTCTCTTCATTCCCCTTCCTTTTTTAACCTTTCCACTCCAGTCCTCTCACCCCCACCTCTTCATCTCCTCAGACTTGTTCCCTAAAGTATCTGGTGAGATTTGGGGCTGGTGCCTTTGGTCAACAGGGGATTAGCAGGAATGAAGGATGGGGAATGTGTGAAAACCAGTTAAGGCACACACTGAAGGCCGGACGGAGACTCACACGCACAAAGAGAAGTACAGATATGTCACACATGTGCAGAAACCCAAACAACCAGCAGCCCGCAAAATGGTCCCAGGGTTCACATGTCCACACTCGAACACTGGGCCAAATATGGACACAAAACTGGAATTCTGTACATGTTCCAGCTGAAGTGACGCTTCATCTTAAAATAAAAAAAAAATAAAAAAATCAAATGTAAAGATGTTTGCATCTCAATGCAAGGTAGGATGTAGCTGCAAACAGTAGCAACAGTGACACTGGTCTTAGCAAATGTGCTGGGTGGCTGTGTGGGTAACTCTATCTGTGGAGGGGGAATACAGCAGTGGTTGGGTAATGGAAAGGTCATTTAGCCAATCCCCCAGGTAGGGGGGCTGGTCTGACACGGCTCGTTTGTCACAGTTCAATAAGTGCCACTCCGGTGTGAGGGAGAGACAAAAAAAAAATGAGTGAGAGAAGGGTAGGAAGTGTGTGTGTGTGTGTGTGTGTGATCAGCCCCTGGAAGCACAGCTGATTCCCAGGGCTTGTTCTTCCATTTGAGACCTCAAACAGGGTCACAGCGAAGGCCAGGCACCCTGGACTCTAGATGTGAAAACTTGTAAGCTCTGGCCTGGAAGGATTATTTTTACTCTAAGTGGTAGATGTTCGGTTTTCCAAGAGGGAGTTGTTACTCTTTCTCTGAACCCAAAGATCACCACTCCAGGAGACAAGTCTAGGGAGACAGCAAAATGAAAAAGAATTATACCCAATTTAACTGAATACAGAAGACTACACATGGCCTCAAATAGATAGACTTAATGTGGGAGTTAGAACATTTTGTAGTTGTAAAGTTTGACAAAGGAAAACATTTTCAGAGAGACAAACGTCAAAGAGAAACACTCTTGGAGGAGTTAAGCTAACAGCTAATCAGACTGGCGCCCATCTCAGAGAGGAATTTAGGGACCCAAAATATTAATTTCATTCTCGGACCACGCTCTGACTAGCTATTAGCTCGATAAGAATTTCTATCTGATTCTTAAAACTAAAACCATTCTGAACACTGCAGGTAAGACACTAACTACTGTAATAACTCCTCAGAAAAACACTTAAAAAAAATTAGAACTATTTCTTTAATAAAATAAAATAACTGTGTGTGGTTTACCACACTAACAATTTATTTGAAAATACTGTATATGTAAAATGTTCTTTTTATATAATAGATATTCTTTATCAGTTCAATCAAAATCTAACAGAAAAAAAGTCATTTGAGCATATAGTGATAAAGATTTTAGACCATCAATCCCTGAAACCTCTCTGTACACCTAAGTTTCTTACTGTAAATGAGTACATCACTGCAACACTTAAAAGACTGATGAGGCCTGTTTACTCAGATATGTATGTAGACATTATTATATATAGAGAGACCTGACTAACGTAGAGCACAAAACTATGACAACCTTTTCCTTTCACAGAATGACAGAGACTGAGTCTGGGTTGGGGGCTGAACCACTGATCTGTGGTCAGTGACATCATGGGACAGAAGCTCTTCCTCATTCAGAGCACTGAGAATGATTCACTCATGTTCGAGCTGGTTTTGAACACAGTTTATCTGATCAAGTGCCACACAGCCTTCAAACACTTGCTTTAGTTTTCTGGTAAACATTTTATTCCAAAATCCTGTAAGTTAAGGCCAAACTGAGGAAGTACCAGCTGGGATGACGCCGTTGTTGTTCAAAGACGCCTTCTGGGTAAATTGATTCTGTTGTCTTGTGTCTTGTTGAAGCTGTCGGTGCTGAACACTGAGAAAGCCGTTTTAAATGTTATTTCTCTAAAGTTGTATGTGTTAAAATCATAATGTAAATAAACTATGCCTGAATTCAGTTATTGCACTGTCTAAGATATTCTGAGAACTAAAAAGTCATGAACTTTGACTTTTCTCTTATGCTGATGTTGAAGCTTGTAAAAGTAGAAAAAAAAAGTATAAAGCAGCAGATAACTGTGTGCTTGAAATGACCTTGAATGTCCAAAACTAAAGACAGCTCGAATGACTACTCTATCTTGTCAAAGCTCAGCTGTTAGTTCTGCATTTCTAACACGCAGCAACTTCGACATAGACTAAAGGACATTTTGTAATAACTGGTAAGCTTTGCAGTCCCTTGCAACATTTCTCCTTGTGTTTGTTATTTGTTTCATGTCTTCTCACTGCAGGGGTCTGATTTCACCTGCCATGCTGGATACGATGCTGTGATCCAGAGGTTACGTGACGGCAAGCAAATGTGCAAAGATGTGGAGGAGCTTTTAAAGATGAGGTTGTACTTGAGCGGCTAATTTTTACCATTAAATAATAATAAAACAGCTTGTACCTAAGCACATTGTCCAGTAACAGGCAATCTGCCACATACCGGCTTGCTTTTCAGACACTTTGGGGTCTTTCTTAACAGAGAAGATTTTCAAACTGCATCGTCCAACAAATGAAGCCTGTATTTTCCCATCAATTCAAATTACTTTCCAAACAATAAAGAATCTGTGGTGATTATTTTATTAAAAGCACATCAGCTGAAGTGAACCCTTTACTCTGTCTGTGTTTTACAAGTTTATAAAGCAATGTTTTGCATATGGTAGTTGAATTTTCAGATATTCTCTCTCTCTCTGAGGTATAAATACGCTTCATCCCTTGTCTCGCACAATTGAGTTTATGGAGTTCATGTCTAGATTTAATCAAACTTCAGAGCTGAACTTCTGCAGTCCCGATACAAACAAGGCAAAAGGTGATAAAGTTGCTAAAATACATGTATGACCTACAAAACAGTATTATCTCTCTGTTATCTCATTTGTAAAGATCATGCAGTTTGAGTATCAAAACGTAAATGATGTGATTCATAGTGATGTGACCATCTGTTATCCCTGCACAGGGCTCTGGCGGAGGAGAAGTATGGAAAGGAATTGGTGGCTATTGTTCGAAAAGCTGGAGGACACACAGAGATCAGGTAAAAAAGAAAAAAATATGCATATTCATCATACAACTATGAAGATGTAAAGATAACATTATGTGCTCTATGTGTATGGCAAACACATTTTATTTTGTGCTGTTTAATGTAGTTTTGGACACTATCAGAAATGATTAAAACAGACCAGTAAGCTAAAATTCACAACACGCCAGCCACTTTGTCTCACACTCTTTTTATAGAAGGAGGCATAAGAACGAAAGAAGAAAAAAATAAATAAAAGACCATGTTTGTACGTGCGGTGTGTGTATATGTACACACTGCAGTGCACAGCTTTCCTCACGGTCTGTAGGTCATTGGTTGTTGCCAGTTTCCTGTTCTTTGTGAACAGCAGCAGCAACAAAAGAAGCACGAAACTAAAAAAAGCAAGGAAAGTTTTTGGGTCAATCTATTTCAAACCATCAAAAAGTTTGCATCTTTTTTTTTCTTTTTACAAATCATACAACTGCAAAGTCAGCTTGCCAGAGTCAGAATCTCCGTGCTATATGTGTTTGACTTTAGTGCATCAAAACACACACGTTAATCTTTTTTTTTTTTTACCACACTGCTCAAATACAGCTGCACATGTAAGAGGACCGTTGAATGCAGTTTTCCCAACTTGAGAAAAAAATTCACATCCAATAATAGCAATTGTGGTTTGTTTTTCTAGCACTTTGAGAGCATCCTTTGAACAACTGAAAACTCGTGAGTCCATTTTCTCAGCACAAGTATCCCACTATATTATTTCATTTTTATGACATGTCAAATGATAAATGCTGCTTTTTGGAATTTTTTTGGATTGCAGAAATTGAGAACATTGGGAACTTTCACATCCAATTATCTGATATACTGAAAGAGGAGGTGAAAAAGATCGAGACATTCAGAGAGCGCCAGAAAGAGCAGAGGAAGAAGGTACTGGGTGATTTCTGTTGCTTAGCAGCTCGCAGCTTGGAGGAGTGCTTGAAATGTTTTTTATTAGTTTAGTAGTTATTCTAATTATTTGTTGTCAAGGTGTTGAATTTATTACTATTAAAATCACTTCTCACAGTAGGCTGCTTGAACTACAAATGATTCAGGTACAACTTCAGGTTGTGACAGTATTTCAGTGATTACAGGAGGTTTAGTTTGTCATTATGAAACCAAAATCAGAGTTTCAGAATTCATAATTTTTTAAGGTTACAGATGGTAATTCTTTATCATTTCACTGTGTTTGTAGTTTGAAAGCATCATGGAGAAGGTACAAAAGAAAAAAGTGACTTGTTTCAAGAAGACTATGGAGGTAAGACACTGGGAGGATCTGTTCAATCAAACAAAACTCGCTTTCTGGTAAAGAAATATACATTTGTGAGCTCATGTGGTGCTCAAGCCACAAATTAATGAAACATAAAGGATAAGGGCTTTTGCTGTTTGTGGATCAATCACAAACTAGATAACTAGTTTTGTGATTAGGCAAATTAGCTCTATCTTTGGTTTCCTCTGCAATGTGTGGCCTGAACTTTCTGTTTCCCTTTCCGCCAGTCGAAGAAGAACTACGAGATGAGATGCAAGGAGGCTGAGGAGGTAGAACAGGGGGCTGAGAAAACAAACGTCCCCCCAAAGTACTCTGAAAAGGTAGGATTCAGAATTATCCAGCTGCATTTCTCAGGTATTGTTTCAAACTTTAGTCAACAGGGAAGGTCCTCCGACGTGTTTCAGCTGTGTTTTACCAAAGATGCAAAACAAGATCACATACAAAATCACTTTTTAATGCAACTGCTTTCCTGCTTTAATAAATAAAAGTTTCAAAGTATGTCATTTATGTAACTGATGAATCAGCAAAGGCTTGGTTCTGTTGGGCCATTGTACAACATTGTTTTTGTGAGTTTTTTCTGCAGTCATGCAACAGCTAGCTAAGTGAGAAATATTTGCAGCTGTTGCATGACACGCTTATCTTGTATCCTTTAAAGTCCATTTAAGTAAAAGTTTCAGTTACCCGACGATTCTGTTTTTAGCTTGTGTTAACCTTTGTCACAAGGCAAACCTATAATGTTTCCTGTAACTGAATTTGGTTTACAGATTCGTCACAGGATCAAACAATGCAGACAAGCAGTCAATGAAGCGGGTATGCACCAAAAAACACATTTCAACATTTGTCATTTCTGGTTTCCAGCCACAAACGTTTGTACTATTTGTCATTCTTGAATGCAAACTGCACACAGAATGTTTTACTACTTTGCCTTCAAGAAGCCACAAACCTTGGAATTTTAATTTTTCTGAAGATTCTTCTAAAGTTTTGCTTTGATTCCAGTTTCAGTCCAGCATAACTGCCTATAAACCTTTGATACTTTGACAGTGTCTCTTTAGACAGGAAGAGAAGTAAATAAGTGGAAGGTGAAAGAAGTGGTAAACTTAAATGGCAGATAATCAGAATGTGACAACCAGCTCCTTTAAAACTAGGGCAAAAAGCATCAGAGAGCTGACACAGGACCTGAGAGATGCATTCACCCTTCAGTTTAACATCTATTACTCCTACAGTTTGGGGGTTTTGGGATGTTTTTTGGTACAAAGCTACAGTTTTATACCTGTCAAACCAAGTTCTTTTTAGCATTTTTGTTGATTTAATGAAAAACTGGCAATGCAAACTGCGTTTAAGTCAACAAAATATGACAAGGCATCATGCTGCTGGTAAAAATGCATCTAAAGATACCGACTAAAAGTGGTTTTTGTTAAGTTGACCCATGTATGCAGCCATACCAGTGGTAAATCTTTTGAGTAAGGTTCCTTTTTTATGCATCAATGATTCATTGGTGTTAAGTGTCTTACAAAAAAAAATTCCTTTTGAATAGTCAGACACAAGAGCTGACATAAAAAAACCTTCAAAACACTTAAAACTATTGAAATTGACCACTTTAAGTATTATAAGGAGGGTTCGCTCCAATCTTTCACAAAGTTCCACATTTCATTGAACCTCTGCACTTTATTTTTAGATAGTAAGCTTAAAAAGACATGACTTTTTTTTTTCATTACATTGTTTTACCTTTACCATTTGTTGACAACAGTATTCTGATTTCTCACAGAGATGCTGTACATGAACAACATTGATCAACTAGAAACGGTTCGCCAAGACTGGGAGGAGACCCACAAAAGCACATGTGAGGTACAGCAGACAATAAATTCCTGTCAGCAAGCAAGTCAAAATTTCATATAAGAGAATAAACCTCAAACCACAGGACCTAACGGAAGAACTGCTGACCAGTGAGGAAGTTGACTACATGCTGCATAGAGTACAAAAATGGGAAAACACAGAGAAGCATTACGCATTAGTTCTTTTAATAGTTTTTACACGGCGCTCTGATCATGCTGTCAGTGTGGGTGTTTGCAGACACTCAGGCTAAATTAGTTAACTCTATCTTTTCTGATTTTATCAAAGAAACTTTTTTCATGCTTTCCAGGTGCTCCAGCAGTTGGAGGGCGATCGCATCAGCATGCTTAGATGTGCTCTCTGGGACAACTGCAACCATTTCTCCAGTCAGTGTGTCAAAGATGATGAGGTGACGTCTTTTCTTCTTGATCAGAACACTTTACCAAAAACAATCTTGTTGCAATTTTATTTTTTTTTAAAAAGGCAAAATAATTTGGACACTATTAGGAGAATAAAAACAATCCTACTGTTCTGTATCATTATTACCAAATGACCTTTCCAAGGTTTTTATTTTGAGTATACACAACCTCAACAACCTGAACATGTAGCTTTGTACATTTTATAATTTAAGCGCATTTGCACACGCAGTGACTGAAAAACTAAGCAGACCCAGTTCAGAAAGTTTCTTCTGTTTTATTTTATCAATCTCTCACATCATTGTGGTGTTTTTTTTGGTTCCCTGGTTTTATGGCATACGTTCATTAAAGTTTGCTGACATTTGTTTCTAAAAGCTACATTTATTTTCACAAATATTCTGATAAATAGTTAATTAGGTGCATTTAATTAGCAGTATCTGTTTGCTAGTTATCCTGGTAATCACTATGGTAGCATGCAGAGGCTGAAAACCTTCACACACATTGCTTCTGCATTTTGATTTAATTGTAATTAAAGCAATCGTTGCATGGTAAATGTGTCATATGGTGTTCATCTGAGGTTGTATTTATCTCATTATTGGATTTAGTATGAAACATTATGTTCTCAGGTAAAAAGTTGAATACATTTTATATGTTTTAAGTGGAACTGAAAGTAAATGTACTTTCTTTTTGACATGACCACTATTTGACAACAGACAAGAGCACAAAACCACTGTTCACACTTTCTTTTCATTTGTTACGCATTTGAATTAAAAGACCTATCAAAAGAGTTTTCTATAGCTGAGACACTTAGGCCGAAAACTGCGCAACTCTGACTTCGTCCTCTTTCAAAATCAGCTTTACGAGGAGGTGAGGAAGGTCCTGGAGACGTGTGACATCACCACAGACAACAACTTTTTTATAGAGACCAAAGGCACAGGATCAAAACCGCCAGGTGAGCTTTTCAAAAGGACAGAAAAGCTGCACAAAGAAACACAAGGAGGTTTAGATTTGCTGCTGAGCTTCTGACCTGTTTTCTTTTTTTCAGCTCACACTAAGACAGAAAGTCCCACTTCTCAAACCAGCAGCTTCTCTTTTCTTCTCACAGATCCTATTGTGTTTGAAAACTGCTACCAGACCAGGACAGTGGGAAACGTCAACGGTCAGGCTCACTTTGCGCCACAGGAGGATGAATCGAGATGGGACAGTTCCATGAATGTGTAACCTATCATTGATGTGTAAACCTGCTAAACCTAAAACAAAGAAAAGACGGCCTCCTGGTCCACCTAAGAATCAAACCGATGTTTTAATGTTACAAAAAAAAGCATCACATGCAGTAATTGTTCGGAGCAGCTTGTTGAACCAGTGTAAGTATCCTAATCATGTATTTTTCTTTCTAATCTGAATCAAGCATTTGCTCGGAGCCGCTGCTCAGAGAATCTGTGGGCAGCAGCACTGATAGCCTTAAGATCTCACAGTCAGTACTGGCGTCTGCAGGAGCGAGTAAGTACTGCATTCTCTTACTGCTTTCTTTCTTAAAACTGAATTTAAATCAGAAAATTACACTAAAAGTTAGGAAAAAGAAAAGATCAGCTAGTTCTTAGTATTTAATTGCGATTTTGAATGTGTCTGTGTGTACAGTATGTACTTGAATATAGTAATTGTATATTTGAAGCTTTAGAAGTTGCAGTAAGAAACTTAAAAATGTAAAATAAAAGCATTCTGATGGAGATGACAGTGAATCGTTTTATGCTAATAAAATAAAATTTTAATTCCAATGTTTGCTGTGGCAAACATAAATCATAACTTATATTTAAAGTGGATGAAATATACATTATACGTGCTATAAATGTTGTCTGAAGTAAAGCTTGCATTTCTATTTGTAACTTCCTGTTTGGCCACTTGTCCCCAGATGACGCATCAGATGGAGGGTATGCAGCCATGTCAAGCGTCCATCAAGACCCTTTATTGGCTGCAGCTTCAGCTAATGAACAGTTCTATGTTGCGCATTATGATTACAATGCACAGGTGATTACTGCATTTTCTGGCCGAACTAATAACACATGATGAAGCTGGTTAAACAACGTAGATTAAAAGAAATATAATAGAGGCCTTTACATTAAATTTAATGACTAACATTTGTTTGTGTTTACAATAACTGAACAGGAACAAGATGAGCTGACTATCAAGAGAGGGGACATAGTTAAAGTGCTGGTACAAGGAGAAGACGGCTGGTGGACGGTGGAGAGGAATGGGTACAATGGACTGGTGCCAGGAAACTATCTAGGCAAAGTTTGAACCAAAGACTGTAAATAAAGATGGATAAAATGTCTCCACCTACGTCCACTGTGCAAACATGAAGCCACACATTCATTTTCTTTTACCTGCTTTTTCCTGGAAGGGAAGCTGGTGCCTAAGTCCAGTGGTCTCAAACTCGCCTCTCGCACACCATAGACAGGTCGCAAGTCCATCACAGGACCACATAGAGACAAATGAGACAAACAAGCATCCACACTCTTACCTTGGGACAATTTAGAGTTGCCATTTAACCTAACATGCATGCATTTCGTCAGAAGGAGGAAACCCGAGTACCCGAAGAAAACATTTACATAAACAGGAGTAAGTAAGTACGTCAAGCCTGTGTTTGAAAACACAGGAAAACTTATTGGTTATAACCGCAATATTAAACTAAGCATACTCAGAAAGTTTGAGTCATTTTACTTAGATTTGCTTTATATCTTATAAAAAAGTGTACAGCACGTGTGAAGTCATGCACAGCATAAAGACATAAGACATGTACTAAAAACTAGACAGAGGAATGTAACGAGGAAGTTGAAGTTAAAACAGCTCAAGCGCCCCCTATAGGCTGGCTGCAGTATAAGTTTAAGTTTACATAAATAAATGGGACACATCTCTGGTTACAAACTAAAAATGCACACCAGACAAATTTATTTTTATAGTTTACTTCTAACTCTTTATAGCTCTTACTCTGCTGATGTATGTTCAAATGTTCATCTTTAATATTGAGTGGTTTGATGCCTAAAAAAAAAAAAAAGAACATGATTGTGTGAACGTGATTTTCAAAAACTTAAAAAATTGCCGGCTTCGATTTTAAACAAAAGGAGGCAGAGACGCTTTGCCCATCATTTTTATGTCACACACAAAAGGGCAAGGTGAGCACAAACATATTGCTACTTACACTGCAGTCTGTAGGTTTAAAGCTACAGATACATTTTTGTAAAAATAAAAAAATGTTCTGAGCAATAGGCATTTTAAACAAACTGCAAAAATGTCTACATCACTTCTTATCAGCTGCAGGACCCCTGTGTGGATTACTGAAGCTCACTCACAATATATGAAAAGAAAAATGTTAAAGGAGTGAAGAATACTGAAGTTTTTACTTTTAACATTAGTTACATGATTAAAACAATAAGATCATTTATTTTTATTTACGCTATCTCTCTTGGTCTGCCTTCACTATTGCTGTTATTTGTTTTTTTGTATATGTGACTCAGATAACATTGCAGCTGAGTATTAATCCAGTAGTATTTGACATTATATAAGGCTATAGTTCACACAGCATTTTGTGCAAGCTCTGAGTATCAGTAACCATTGTAGCTAATGATAGAAATTCTTAAAATACAAAAAAAAAGTTAGTATTAAAATTCCAACCGTTTGTTTTAAACGCATTACTTATTTATTTTGCCTTTGAACATATTTTCATTGTTTCTGCAACGTGGATAAAATTACAATTAAAAACAGTTTGATGACATGTATGTGTTTATTTGTCTCCTATGCATTCTTCGGTCAAACAACTTTTTTTTCCAGCAGCACTAGGTATAATACATAACTATAGAGTCAACTAAACAGTTCAAAAGTAACGGTGCACAGTTTCACAGAGTTGTATAAAATAATGTGTTATAGTTCTTTGCATCAGGTTTCTAACTAACAAAACCACACTGAGGTTATTTAACAAACTGAATCTACACGTACAAGTCTTAAGGTAACACTGATCATACAAATAGCTCTGGATACTAAAAGGTTTGGTCGCATTTTATACTGTTCATGAGCAACACCTCGCTAGTGAAGCCTGATTCAGAGAACCTCCACACCAAAATAAAAAAAGGGACATTACCTACAACCTAAATATCTGTGAACATGAGGAATATTCTCTACTAAACAAAACAGGATACAGAGCTGCAACAAAAAATAAATAAAAACAAAGAAGACTTTGCTTTATTATTCTTTCTCACAGTCCACAAAGTCTATCATAAAGCCTAGCTGTACGGTTATAAAAGCTTAGATTTAACTTATGCAACTAAAAAAAACAACACTGAGTGTCTCAAGAACTGTAGTTATAGTGCAAACTTGCACAGAAAGCCAGTAATTCATTTTATACAACACTCCCAATCATATCCTCACACATAAGCTTCAAATTACTCTTCATCATCATCACTGTGGATGGACATAAATTTCATTAACCCACAATTTAAAGACAAGAAATCAGCGATTGAAATATCAATTTAGCCGTATACAGCTTTGGCTTTCACATGTAGGTCAGTAGTTCAAAGGAAACAAAACAAAAAATGATAACAGCAATGTAGAGAGCATGTCAATAAATAGGAGTTTTTCCCACTGAGCAGCCTGCTCACCCCAAACTCATCGTCTGTTTTCGCTACTTCTTTTTTTTTAATGAGTTGTGCAAGATGTGCTTTAGCTTTATTAACTACAGCTGAAATCTACTGTGAACATGTCCGGTGATGCTCCCGTTTGTTTTCTGAGTGGTGGCGTCCTTCAGGCGTAGCTGTTGGTTGTGACGAGCAGCTCGTAGGCCGGGTCGTGGCTCCTCCTGCACAGAACCACGCAGGCGCAGAGCATGCCCAGCATCTGCAGGCACACAGCCACACGAGTTAAAAGCTAAACTCCTTCAGACCTGTTCTCTCCTGAGCACATGAGCTAATTATATTTTTATTAATTAACTAAAACGAATAGACGTCATTGTTCTATCTGGTGTCAACTGGATACACCTCTGAGTGGCCAAACATTCAATATGGCTGCTACTGGTCATGGGATTCAAAGTATAAAAGTACATATCATTATAAATTAAAAGCTGTAGGGTCTCAACAAGAGCCCTTACTATAAACAAAAGAATAAGCAAACTGCGGACATTAAAATTTGACCAGAGATCAGGTTTTCTGATATTGTACAACAGCTTTTTTCCTTTTTGTCGCTCAAAGAGTCCTCAGTTATTATCAGGGGTCTGTTTGTCACCTATTAAGCATCAACTCCACTGCAAGACTTCCACAATGACATCACTTTCATAACTTCTTATATATAGCACAAGCAGTAATAATAACATATTGTAAATAAAAGATACTACTGTCACTAAGCACACTAATGTACTGGGATGGTTTTTTTGTCATTATGCTATCAGTCATAACAGAACGATTTAATAAGGATTGTCATGTTTTCAAATCAAACTCTTTGTTCAAGAAAGACAAACATTTTCTGTAGGTTAGAGCAGCTGCTACCACCATTTGTTCTGACTCAGATTAATGATGTACCCAACAAATAAAGTAGGAATAAAAAAGATTAAATATTGTATTTATATGTATTATATGGCTTTATTGCGGTTGGACAGCAAGGTGGTGGTGAAGTTGAACTTCAGTGAAACCTTTGAGTTTTTTCAAAGAACTGACCTAATTTTATAAATTCATTTTGTCACGTTTTATTTTAGCTCTCTTCAGCTTACCTGTATAGATGCAAAAGTCAACGCAGCCCATATAACGTACATCATGATCTCCTTTAATTTCTTCACAACAAGAGCTTCACAGCCCTTGAAAAGGAAAGAAATGGCATTTCAGCACAGTGGTACGTAAGGAATGTGTGAATGCATAAATTGTAAGAAAAAGCTACATGTTCGTTCTGTGTGTGTGTACCTCCTGGTAGAGATCAGCGGGTCGAGTCAGAGTGCCTGTGCAGTTGCTGATGTTGGGCTGACAGCAGCTGACAGGAACGCTGTTGTTCTTGGACTCTTTAAACCAGCGCGTGTTCCTCCAGTCCGAGTAGTTGTGAATACCACAGCAGTGCAGCTGAAGGCAGATTAATTAGGTCAATAAAATCCTCATTATCTATAATGTGTCCACAAATATGCTCAGAAAATGGTGGAGATACATAAAAAAGAGAAAAAGTCCACTGAGTTTCAGGTGTTTCCTCACCTGCCTCTGCACATAGTCAATAGCGCGGCTGGGAGCGTCCCTGTTGGCGCCACTGTATTCATTGTAAACCTTCTGGATGGAGTGATTCACCTCATCTTCTACCTGTGACAAACGAGCAGCTACAGTTTATTTGCTGTTCATGTAAAACTATTAGCACATTTCACTTTTAGTGATGAAGAATTTTCTTCTTTTTTTTTTTTCACAATTTTATCCTCATCTCCTAAACCCACATCATTCAACACATGAAGAACAAATTCAGTCTTTGACCCACATAAAACTAAACACACTTCAACACGTCTGCAGACCGGTGAGCAGGCGTTTACCTTTGCCCTGTAGATGTAGCCGAGAACCACCACCACACACTCCGTCACGAACACCAACAGGAGAATCGCCGCAAACTGAAATGACAAGAAGGAAATAACAGAAACACTTCAGTCTGCTGGTTTTTAATCTAGTTAAATACTAACTGAACGAGGCTAAAGGCCATTTATTAGGATTTTAAACTTCAAGGTTTAGATCCTAATCATGTACATCATGTTTGTACTTGTTTAATATGAAAACAAGAATATTTAAACGTAGAAGAAAAGCTAAGTTCTACTTTTTGTACTTAGTTGTTGCTCTGAAGGCAACAACAGACGTGACATGGCTGTTATATTTAACAGATTCTGTAAGCCCTCTTGTCTTATTCAAATATGTTAAATTACAACAGAAGTGGTTTTAGTTTATTTTGAGACTTCATCATACCTTACCTAACGAACTAGAATGAACAGGGGTTTCAACACATCCGACCAAAAATCATCTTTATTTTGACACTAAACTAATCACAGAGAGGGATGTTTTTCCACCCATTTATCCAGAAATAACATTAACTGGAACTGCGAGCAGTTACCAACGGTAAGCCTTTTGACGCATGTGTCTTTGATTTATTTTTTTATTCAGTAGGATTAAAATCCTGGCTGAAATTTGCTCTCATTGTAAGGAGCAGCCAATGTAGGTCAGTATAATAGAATGGCCACGTGGGCCTTAAAATTCAAAAATCCACCAAAAATAACAAGTTTCTTAAAATATTCACTAAGGAGTGGCTATAAGTTGTATATATGAACACTTATTTGATGCCCCTCAGGTTACCATTTGTCACAAGAAAACATGTTAAACATATAGAGCAAAAAAATGTTCATGTGGAAATGGGCGTGGCCTATACCATGTGATTCCGGCCTACGGCCTTGGACCCCTAAATATGAGCATGCATGTTTGTCAACAATTTTATTTTTAGCTGTTATCCCGCTGGTATACACCTGTGGCCCCCAGGGCCTCCTGCCTTACAGAACTCCAACAGAGAAGCATGAAGTTCAGATGGTTGTGAGTGGGCAAGTCAGTCATTTTAGTTTTTTTATTATTTTTGTACGTGTTTGCATCACCTACACTTAAACTGTCTTCAGTCCTGCAGTACTGAACCAGTCAGTGATGGACTCTGAGCTCAAAGTGTAATCATCAAAACATAATCAGATATTGCCCAGGTCAGCTCACAGAGCACAACAATCCAGGGGCTTCCTCACATCGCAGACATCGCCCTCTTGAACTCAATTCATAATTAGCATGACACTGCTAAGGCTGGGGAACTACTCCTGAACCAACCTGCCAGGATTCCCCCCAGACACATAAACCTGGCATCTGTGCTTGTTGTTGTCATTCTGCTGCCAATGCTTCACTGATGGTATTACATGATGGAAAATTAACCGTTTGTATTTCTCAGCATAAGAAATCCTAACTAAACCACCAACTTCATTTGCAGAAATTCAGCCTCAAACTAATGCTGTTTTGAAGGCAAATTGCAGTCACAATAATTAATTTAAAATTTTCTCCTGTTAACTCACTTTGCATTAGTAAGTTGATAAATGGTAAACAGATTTTTGCACTTAAATCTTTGCACTGTGTGTTACAGGCTAGATTTGTGTGGAAAAGTCACCTTTTTAAAGGAATGGTTAGTCATGGGTTAACGCATTCATTACAGACATCACACCCCTAATTACACATTCACACTCTGTTACCACCACAATCACATCAACACAAACAGCATAATTATTCTGTCAACATGTTTAACTGCACTTTGCAAGAAGCTTAATTGCCTGTCACTTCAAATTAACAACAAAAAAAAAAGACAACCTTCGTGCCTGGGGTGAAACAGGTAAATACATTTAGCATAAAAAAACAAACTGTGTTTGCCCTGTTTCCTTCGAGGCAAGGACTATCTCGTTTTTTTCTTTTTTATCAGACAAAAAGTTATCAAGATCCAAAACTCTAATGAAGTGTCTCTAACAATAAACAAGAAATGAGTGCTGCCTCTTATGTGCGAAAACTCAGAATTGGCACATGTTAGTTGCCGGTCCAGAGAATTAATTTGTTGGTGTCTGGGAAAAGTTTAGGAATATGCAGCAAGGGTGAGATACTGGCAGAGCCTTATTAGCATATTCATAAATCCTAGGTAAAGATAAAACTTTGGAAAAGCACACCAATTCCTTAGGAAGAATAAAAACTCGTTAAGTGGGACTTAAAGACAAACCCTTAAAAGCGCCATTTAAACTGATTTCGAGAATTCTTGTGCACAATAAAGTAAGATATATATTCTCAATCACTGCATTCCTCTCATTAAAGCCCACACTCACTGTTGCCAAGCCGCAGGAGCTCTCACGTATTGTTGCACAGCAGCCAATCAAGCCGATGATGAACAGAAGCGTCCCCACAGCTATGATCACAACAGCAGGAATCAAAGTGTAAACGTCTTCAAAGAAGTGGTCGTAGTCGTCATATGTGATGAACACGTAGGCTCCAATGTAGCACAGAATTCCAGCAGCAGCCTGCAAAAAAAAAGGCAAAAAAGACAAAAGTCAAAGGCAGACAGAGTCAGGGACACATCATAACAATAATAAATGCAATTTTAAAGGAGTGGTTCTGGTTTTAAAACAGAGAGATATCAGAAATAACAATAGATCTCTCAAGTAAAGATGTGAGGGTAACATATGTGTCTAAGATAATGTGAATAACAAAAAATTACATTCACGGATTGATTAAATATGCATGACATACAAGCTCAGTGTGGACTGGGCTGCATAATCCAGACACTGAATTGAAATGCTCCCTTTCGTGCTTTCTGTTTGCATACATTAATCCATCTTGCAAAGCCAGTGTTTTCATTTATAGCTGCGTTTTTGCTCAGACTGCTGAAGGTGAAGCCATCCAGCGCTACCTGTTCACCATTACATCATTTTTAGCAGCTCTCGGACAACAACAAGCAGCACAAATAGTCGCTTTCTTTATTTAGCCTCACGGACGCGATGAAAGCAGCACTGGGTCCGTGAACATGCCACCAAATGGAGCCGCTCTCCCGCAGACTGCAGCGCACCTCTCTGGCGCAGTCCGCAGCTTGCTAGCGCTCTCCATCCCCCCGGCCTTCGCTGGGATGCTGCACATTGTTCGAGCCGCCGCCGTTTTCTTACCCAAAATATGAGGTTGAGGAAAACCAAGACGGTTTTGGACGACGTAATCCCACACTGTCCCATCGTACCGTGCGCGCTGAGAGGCAGGCGGCTGTTATTTTATGATGTTTATCTGTGCACCTGCACTTCTGCTGCTAAAATAATAAAATGGCTTCGGTCCTGCGGATTCCTCTGGGCCCGACCAATCAGAGCGTCGGAAACGAAAAGATGGAGGTCACGTGTTCTGGTGACGTCACCCTCCAAAACAAACTGAGGATACTGACAAACAGCTCATAACAGGGGGTTTAAAATCTGCTTTATGAAATATAGGCAGATCTACAGGCTTTGGCCTCTTTCCTAAACCAGCTGAACTGAACTTAAAATGAAATGTCTTTTAAAATAAAACAACATATGAAACAGCGTACACAAATATTTATTATGTAGCTATGGTGATAGAATTAACTATATTCTTAAACGCAATTATTAGGGAGACAATTTTTTTGTCAAACTATAAAGGTTTAGCTCAGAATTTGGTCTACAAACTACTCTTTTCCTGCACAGCCACTATTTGCAATATAAAGATATTCTTTGTAGGCACAAAATTAGGTTAATTAAGGGGTGGATTGATAATAATAATTTGACTAGAGTCCAGCTTTTGAAGAAAAACAAGCAATAATTTTTTTGTGAATTCTAAAAAAAAGATTGAAAAACCTGTTTAACCAAAATAACATTCACTTGTATTTGACATAAATGCAAAAGATGCTTTTACTACCACACATTGGATAATGTGCTGGTAAATATTTGATCATTTGACTGGAGGAAAAAAAAGTTGTTTGTTTTGTGACATCAACATTTTTAGCCATAAAAAGAACAATAAACAAATTTAAAATGTCCTTAGAATAATCCTGTACATATATACTACTCTTAAGATAACCTAAACATGTGGGAAAATTATAGATAAATACTGTATTAACAAAAACATTAAAAAACATTTTAAATCCTACACAAAGCAGAATATTTCAATCTGTATACGTTTAACCTGCATATTAATAAGTTGTGATTGCTGTGGTTTAAGCAAAGAAACCTTTTTGCCATTATTATTATCACTATATGTATTCTGAAGTTGTTTTATCAAGGAAAAACCAAATTGTGATAAATATTTTGATTTATTTTAGGGAATATCTGACAGCTGTGTCAACTTTCTTATCTTACTGTTTTTAGTCTTTGGCTGGTCTCATATGAAAAAAACTGAAACTGAAAAAGACTAATTAAACTCTTTTGCAACTGCTTTTAAATGTTAAAATAATACTAAAACAGCAAAAATCAAACTATCAGTGAAAGAAAGTTTTTTCTTTTATTTTGTATATTTTCTCACCCACTCTCTTTTCATACTTGCAGATTGTACAATAAACAGACTATTTCTGTGTTTAAAACAGGCCTGAAAATAAATTTTGCTTTTATGATTTTTTTTTCATATACTGCATATTTAGGCATTTTGCTCTTAATCTATATAACAATACAGAAAATACAGAAATTTGAAGAATTATAGTTTTGTTAATTTCTATAACTGTAAAACAGAAAACAAGTTACTCCATGTGAACATTTGCCAAATTAAATGTATGGATATTGCATGCTTGTACATAAGTCAAATTATGTTTTCTGAAAGAATAGAGGAATAGAATCTTTTGTAATTATTTGGTCATAGACAAAATGTTATCAGTGTTTTAGTGTTTTGTCAGTGTTTTAGAGACTAGCATTCATTAAAGGAGCAAGTATAGACATACAGCTTGTGATTTCTTCAATCATTTGTTTCTGTATTTAGTTGTTTTTGAAGCATCTTTCTTTATAACCCCTTGGAAAATAACTGAGTACCAGGATGTGATTATAGTGGTGATTTTAGTGCCAGAAGGTGGCAGTGTATCATCACAAGTTTTACACTGGGGTTCTAGTTCTGAGTAAAAGGATTTTGGGGTAAATTGTTGATACAAACAAAGATCATCATTCTTCGTCCAACCATATTAATGTTTTAGATGAGTCAGCCTTGAATGAATGCAGAGCACCTCCACAACGCTTGTGTTCCTCCCGTTGTGACAATTGTGAGTTTTCTAGATAGATTGAGATAGATTAAACAGCTGGCAAAAAGTCGACGTGCTCAGTCGGTAATGACTTGAACCGGCGCCCAAAGCCTTGGTTTTATTGAGTGAAAGCTCGCCGCATTTGTTTCTGTCAGCTTTTGGTGATTAGACGGAACAAGAGAGGAACTTAGAAACAGCAGGAGAAGCTGCAGCTCTGTGCTGACAGAACATAAGTCCTCACTGTGAATTATGCATGACGTTTTCCTGTTGGCTATCATTTCAGTCATTATTAAATCTGGGCCATAAAAATTAGGGAGAGAAGCACATATCAAGACAAAACCAGGAAAACTGCAACTTTGAACCAACACTGATGGTTTGATGTGTGTGTGCAAATTTTTTAGGGAAAGCCAGAACAATATAATTCATACCACACAAAAAAAACCTCACATGCAAATTGAGTTTATCTGCCTAAAAGAGCAGCCTTACACCATCTGCTTGTTTTAATTAAAATAGAATTTTTTTTTAAATGACAGAGATACAAAACAGTTTGGGAAACACACAAAAAGCAAACGATTTTCATTAGGTGGCTTAATTAAAATGTGAAGGAAAGAAGGTCAAGTGTCACAACAAGTAAAAACATGAATCCACACGGGCACACGTATTACACAGGACATGAAATTATCACTTTAATGTCAGATTTGTGTGATAAATGGTATTTCTATTAATCATTTCTAAAATAGTTTTTTGGATAACAGCAAAAGAAAAAAAAGAAGGAAACGATTGGCATAAGACTCATCTTTTTTCCTTTTAGCCTTTAATTCATGCCTTGGATCCTAACAAAAGCTGATACAATTTGCTGAATATTTTATTTACTTTTATTGCATTTTACATTTGATTGTCATGTTATGTTTTATTTTATTATTGTCTGACTTAACTGCAATGCACGTTGGTCAACTTTAACTGTTTTTAAATGTTATGTAAAATTAAAATTGACACTGCTCACACCACATCAAATCCTGGATCTTTGCCCCCAATAACCCTGAGCTTTTAATTGCTGTCTAAAAGTCTGAATAAAAAATAGATTATTCATTAAGTGTGCATCAGAGGTCACATGAAAGTGTTTGTCTTTGGATTGACTTATTACAATCATAATATAGTTGTGAAAAAGTGACAAAATTAAAATGTTTTTTCTTAATTTTATGCACCTGTTTGGCTCAAACCTGTGCACATTTTACCTGACCCAAAGAACCTTTCCTTTCAGTTCCTTAATACTTGGTTATTTTGAGGAAATTTGTCACCTTGGAACCAAAGAAAAATTAATGTGCAGAAATAACATTTTCTTTCCATGGAATTTCAAATAGCTATCTTGTTGGCAATAAAGTATTCTCCTTTAAAAAGGGGCGTCAAGCTGTTTGTTTCTGTAGGGCAACAGAAAGAGGGACTCCAAGATAAATCTGGGATTATAAACAGATTTAAGAATTTATGGAAGCAATGGAGCAAATTCAAAGAAATCACAACCTTCACAGATTCTTCTTCGCTCATTAGGGAAGAGAACTCCTTAAGGAGGGAGGAAAAACAAGCTTAGATCGTGTAAAAATGTCACCTTCTTCGACAAATAATCCGCAAACCTGCTTGCAATTTTCAGTCATCAGACACATTATTACACATTCATTACAGCTCCCCACCACCCATCCTATGCAATCACGCACACAAGGAGCGAAAATGTAATTATTCTATCAACACGTTTAACTGCATTTTGCAACAAGCTTAATTACCTGTCATTTCAGATGAATGAAAAATGAGACAAGCTCGGATTGAAAATGAGGACATGCTCAACGCTGAATCACAGATGGACACATCGTGTGTCTGGGTGACAGTTTGAAAAAATAAGTCCTGTTTGCACTCACAAACAGAACATTTTATTCACACCCTCTATTTTTAATTCCCTCTTCCATCAAAGCTTTGAATGAACGTTTTAATGCTTTTTTCATGGAGTTCCCTTTGCCTTTGAACAGCCTTGGTTTTTAAATTGTACCTTATTTTCTGGTGTTCTAACCTACTTTCTTCAAAGTATTTACTCGTGAGAACACAGGATCTTAAAGCTGCATGTTTATTATTTTAGTTTTTTTTTTTTTAAGTTTGTCTTATTTAGTGTTTGTGTGCTGCATGTTCATAAGTCTAACCCTGACCCGAGTAGTTAAGAGTTAAATTAAGGTGATCTTGACCCCATTTCTGACAATAAACCTCAGCACCTGTCGGCGCCAGCACAACTACAGCCTCTAAAATGACTCCACAGATGAATAGAGTTTCCTCTGAAACCTTTTCGGCAGAAGCTCAACAAAGAACCCAGCTGTAAAACTTCATTATTTTTTTCACAAAGGTGTTAACTCGAAACTGAGCGTGCACAGGGTCCTGGTTTATTTTTTTTCTGTGCCACTTGGAAAACCAGATATCCAGACGACACAGTTCTCAGCTCTGTACGTTAAACAGTGCATAAAAGTCTGAGAGGTTTGAGCGCCTCCCGGACTCAGCCAACTTGTTCTCTGCTTTGGGCAGCGTGCGCATTTGTGCAAGACACTGAAATAGCCTTCCCATTTCAAACACTACAGACTAGCCCAAGGCAAAAGAAGATTCATATCTCACTTCTGTTCTATTGATCGAGAGAACAGATCATCCTTTCATGCAAAGGACAGAAAAGTATATAAAATTATTGATTTCACGTTGAAATACACAACACATGATTTATGCAAGCTGCCTACATTTATATTTATATAAGAGTTACTTTGAATGCTATTGCAACATAACAGTGATAGGTTTATATATTGGAGAAAAGGTCATCTCAAACCCTTATGGAAAAAAACAGGCAACTTCTGCCAATTGTTGTAAACCTTACTTAGCCTGCAGGCTATATTTACTCAAAGTGCCCCTGTTATCATCATAGTTTAGAAAGAAAAGAATGAGTCAAACTCATTTTAGAATGAGGGGTTTAGAACAGCTTTCTTTATAATGCTAAGATTTGTTCTAACTTACATTAGGAACAATCATAAGACCCAGTTTAGTTGTAGCAAAATAGAGGAAAGAGAAATAAACATCCCTCATGAAAACAAAAGAAAACAGAAGTTGGTGTATAATTTATCTACTGCACATCAGTCAACACATTGCAAATATTTATTTTATTTATAAATAACTTAACAAAATAAATGACAACACCAAGTCTAGTTCCAATAAACTGGGAAATAAGAAGATGGAGCATATTGTCAACAGAAAATAAAATGATAACAGTTACTGCAAATTGGAATCATGACGAGCGGTAAAGATTGTTTCTGAAGGGTGAAAAATAATGTTTTAAATCTGTGTTCATGCGTTCCAGATGTTCAGCATCAGCATCACTTTCTGTTTTGGATGTAGTTTTCTAAAATCTTCGTCAACAAATCCGCTTCCTGGAACAAAGAGTGGGACAAACATTAAATCAAACTATAAAGATGGGTTTTTCTTTCGATTTGTGTCATAAAAAAAATAAAATAAAATAAAATACAAAGCTTGGAGAAAGTGAGGTTCTCACCTGGTGTTTGGAGCGGCTCTCGTGCATGTCTACCTGCGCCTGCATGGCCACGCGCAGAAAGTGTTGGAAAAGCTTCCAGAGGGAGTTTTGCTCTGCGGGGAGGCTGACTTCCACCGATTCCCGCCCCTGGTCCTCAGCTGAAGGCAGCAGGGGGGCGTCCATCACACTCTTCTTCCCCATGAAGTGTCCTGCCAACCCAAAAACCAGCGCGCGCTCATTCATTTTGACATGATTTACTGTGCGTAAAAACTGGAGATCCTCTAAAAACCATGACGCAGTTTATACATGTTTACAGAACCTATATTTTTTTGAGAAAAAAAAAAGTGAAGCAGCAAATGACAGAAAACTATGTGAACGGTGCCTTACCTGTTGCCCAAAGGTTGCCTCTTGGGTTGACTTTGATTTTTGCAACTTTGTTCCTAAGCTCAGTCAGGTCGAAACTAACTGCAGCGGTCAAAGACATGAAGGAAAACAGGACAAGGGATGTAAATAAGCCGCAGTGGCAAACATGTCTGAGTGGGAGTCCCCTCATGTCTGCGCGGACGGTCGAGCTGTCCTGCACGAGAGCGCAAATTTGCCAAAAAGAGAGCTGGATTGTTCGGACTCATCCCGCTTTTATAGGCTCTCCTTGTCGGGGTGGGCTCTCGTTTATGAGGCGTGGAGCTACTTTTCATTCAGCCCACTGCGTAATCCTTCATCAAATCAGTTTATTCATAAGGATCCCAAGTAACCAGCTATGCGTAATTTAAACGCCAAAAAGACATTTTTTTTTTCGGCAAAAGCGTCCCAGATCATTAAAGTATTTAAAAAATATTTTAACAAGGTTCACCAGTGTTTGCTGTGAATTATTGATGGGAGATTTTATATTTTTATGAACACAAGATGAAAATATTTGAAGTTTTTGGATGAATTTCATCATTTCTTTGTGTAAAATTCGCCTCAAACACTTCATCTTACACCTTAATTGATATTACACCAAATTCTACAATTTACAACTTGCAAAGCTTTATAAACTGTCAAACAATAGAATATTTATTTGAAACTAGTGTAAATTATGTGGTGATAGAGGAACAGGATGCCAGCATGACTTTTTGTGAGTGAATGAAGTGAGATTTTGTTTTGTTTTGTTTTTTCAGTGAAAGATGACGTTGGTTTTGGATGAGGATCACCTATTCTTTGTGTAAAAATTGCCCCAAACCTTTCATCCTCACCCTGCATCTTATACTTGGCTTATAACACCCCAATCACAACTTGCAAAGCTTCATAAACTGCCAAACAATGGAGTAAATCCTTGAAAGCTGCTCTCTAGATGCAGATTCTGTGGTTATAGAGGAGCAGGACCAGCTCTCTTCTGAGATGTTGTCTGTAATTCGCTGCTCAGGTCTCCCCACCCCACCACCCCTCCTTTCCAGGACCAGTTCCGGCTCCTTACAACCAGCAACCTGACATTTGGCCAGTTGAGGCATGCTACTGTGATGATCATCGGTCCTCTGAGGACAGGAGGACCTGCTGATTCTCTCTGCTAATTTAGAGCCGATAAGACAGATGGCCTCTTCTTCACTTCAGGGTGCTAAAGATGGGACGCATCGTGGAAGAGCTGCAGCTTCTGCCTTGCTCTTTTAATAACCTTCGACATTAACACGCATATTGAAATTTTGCAAATTCTGCCCGGCTTAATGTCAGTCTCATTAGAAGACTGTCTGAACCCCACAGCATCACACACACACACGCACGCTCATAGGTTCAATGGATCGAGATGCAACAGTTTCCTGAATTATATTTCCATTGCAGGCCAAGAGTTGATTTAACATTTATCAATGAGGCAAGATTAGGATTATTTAGTTTCTTTTTTTGTTTTTACAACCACCATTAATGAATTTAAACACTAGCTTGGACTTACAAAGTGACATTTTTTGTTTAGTTAATCGTTTAAATAAAAATTTAATGCTAAACTGTTCCACTGTACAAAGTTAGATAGCTGGCAGCATACAGTATTTGTAATGTTTGATCAAAATTAGAAAAATAAAACATCTCAACAGCATTATAGCTGGGGTCTGTCAGGTCTAACAAGACCTCCAATCAAAGCGCCTCAACGTATTCATTTCATCCTCACTTGTGGATCCAAATGACAATCGACAGCAATTTTCTTGACTGCATGACACATTTCTTTAATTTCTTGCAATATAGAAATCGTTTAATGTTTAAAGCATATCTGCACTTATGGAAAAACGCCCGACCTTTGCCTTTTGACCTTTTAAATTAAAATTGACCAAATGAGGTCATTTTTGTCACAAACCCAGTGGATGACAAATTGTCTCTGACACAGCTCACTCAGATCTAACAGCTGTTGGTGATGGGCTCACAATAACTGAATTGTGACAATAACATGAATCAAGTAGCACATAATCTTTACCAAAGAGAGCTTCTTCAAAATTGTTTTTTAACAAATGCGAGGAACAGATGACCAGACATAAGATTACAAAAAATATATTTAAAATGTTGCTTTTAATGCAATTATCTTCTCAACAGCAACAAATACAAATGTTATTTTCCCACATAGGGCTTTAGGATTTGCAGAAATATATATATATATTTTAACAAACTAACAATGAACAGAAATAATACTTGTTTTTTTATGAGAACTCTTTATATTAGGAAAAAGCAGAACTGTTGAATAAAAGGTCAATGTGAAGTGAGGCAAAGAGTTAAAATAATCCATAGTGGATGGTAACCAAGTTCATATTTAATTTTGATAATTTGTTGTCGTAAAATACTTTAAAGGTGTATTTTAAAAAAAAGGAGAAAACAAGACTCAAGAAAACTAGAGAAGAGTTTACTTTCATGTTCTGAAAATTACAAATAAAGATTGGCTTTTAACTTTAATCCAATTCAGTCCCCCTCCCCCTCCCCCCCAAAGGAATCTTTTTAAAGCTTGAAATTTCCAAATGTAAACACGAGCCACATTTCTACAAAATGTTCAAACAAATGGTGTGAAGAAAAAAAAAAGAAGCCAGGTGGGTTTGACTCATTCTGACGTTTTTCTATTTTGAAAGGCATGACTGAGGTTTTCTGGACGTAGATTCTTCCTGCTGGCTGCTGAAGCACCTCACTCCCGATGGACCAACACGAAAAGACCCAGCAAGAAGAGCACGGCGTACTGCAGGACACAAACACACGGAGACGTCACACGTCATGATCTACACGTTGAAGCTCAAAGTAAGACAGGACTAATTAACAAGAACATTAGACTTACTTTGAACTTGGGGTAGTCGTTCATGAGAATGGTGACAATTCCAATATATGGCACAAACCTGGAAAAGATGAAAAACACTTGCCATGAGATCACTAAGCCAAGCTGATCCTGGATTTCAGAGCAGATTAGACCAAGGCCCCTTCTGTCTACATGTGTAAAATATATATCATCATCAATGACATATTTTATAGAAATTAGCAAATGAAACATGCAGAATAGTTGCACGTGAGGACCAGGATTGCCCACCCCAGTTCTAGAGCTTTTTTTGGATGCAGAGAAACCTGGATTTTAGCAGCTGAAAGACTTTCAGGCAACAGAAAACCTCACTTCTGTTATAGCTGCTCCTCAGCCAAATTAAAGCCCAGATAAAGCAATCAGCTGAGGAGACATTACAAGTTATTTGTAGACCTTTGTGGAGACTTTCTTGTATGTACATTACTGAGGCGGGACTGGAGTCTTATGCTGGAGGGAATAAAGACGACACTTTTGTCTGACTCTTGAAAACATTACCCGAAAAGAGAGCTCAGTTGAATGTGAAACCCTACTGAAACAATAGGTATTTGTAGTTGAGATGCGTCAAAGTGCATTGTTGGATTCTTCAAATAACAGCTAATCAAACTGTGAGAGGAGCTAGGACTCAGACCTCTAGTGTCGACCCAAGACACAAACAACCCTGATCTCAGTCCAATCAACAGCTGGATATGACAGGACAAACCAAAACCACAGAGGACCATACCCCTTCTGAAACCAAAAGCTCTGCTATAAATGACTAAGAATAATCTCAACCCATTCAGACCTGACAACGTGTGCTCAAACCTTCAAACTCTGACGTGATACGAGCATCATGACATCATTTCAAAGATAAATCAAGTTTTTAGTTTCTTCATAAGAACAACTTTGAATAATGAGATTTACTGGACTGCAAGGACACTCAGATTTGAAAAGTTACTGGGTTAAATATACTGAACAAACTCATCTAAATACCATGTTTTGTTTTTAACAATACTGATACTATTAGTTGTTTGTTTCCGACCGGGATACTTACCCTCTTGCTCGTCCCACCACATCTTTTTTCTCCAGCCAGTGTTGGCCCTGCTTGTACAGACCTCTGTCATCCACAGCGTTGTTGTCTCCTTTGGTCAAGAACTTAATGTCGCCGTTTTCCCTGCGAACAAAGCATCAGCGTGATTTTCAGACCACAAACGCAGACACGTCTATTTTTTTTTTATTCCTCATACAGATAAAACTTCATGTTAGGGGTAAAATGTTAGAGCCTTTTCTGAATGCCATTTTAGAGGCAACAATTGATTGAGATTCAGTGGATAGAAACAAGGCTCAAGAAGCAGAAAATAAAACATGAATTCATACTTTTCATGGATCTTTAGTACTCTGTGTACTATTGGGATCTCTCTGCCTTCTATCCTGAAGACGACAATCTCCCCAACTCTGATGGGATCTTCTACCCGGTTGGTCAAAAACAAGAGGTCTCCTCTGTGGAAAGCTGGTTCCATACTCCCACTAAAATTCAGAACATGATTAACAAATGTTAGCAAGTATAATTTGAATAAATTAAACGGGACATTTCACATAATTAAAAGGCACAGCGTTCCTTGAAGGAATGCACTTCATGTCAGAGTTCTAAAAAGATCACCTCATGATGAGAAATTACAAAATTGTAGCCATTTTTGGTCAAACCGTGTAAATTACATTATGCAAGAGCTTACGTGATCTGACAAGATGTGTTCCTGCTCAGAGTATGTGTTGAAGATGAGTCTCAGCTACTTTAGCTCATCATCTCTAAACATGAGTAAATTACAGACACTTTTGTGTCTGCAAAGGTCTATTAGCTAGGGCAGACATCTTGAATTGAGCTGACTCCAAAATTCAATCAGTCTGCAATGAAAAAGCCAACGTTTTCAAGCATTCAAAGTACATGCATGTGATCACCCTCAGCCACTACTACATCAAATTTTAGCTCCATAATCTGTACAAGTCAGAGAGCTAGAACCATTTCTGCACAGGATAATGTCAGTTAGCTGTGGCGACCATCTTTAACTGGGTTGACTCTAAAAGCAATCAGTTGTTGATCTCCATCCAATGATTAAGCACTGCACAATTCATTAATTCTAACACATGTGATGAACTTACCTGAGAACAACAACAATAGGACTTTCACTGCCAGTGACAACCATCAGTCCCTTCCAGATCATCAGTGCGGAGGAAACTATCATGCCAAAGTTCAGCACCTGGTAATACAGCTGGAAGCAAAAGATTTCATTCAGCTTGCATACAGTCCTTTCTCCATTGCGTCTAAAATAAGCTAGCAAAAGACCAACTTAAATATACACATGAATAGAAATGTACAAATCATTTATTTGAGCACATCTGTAGTGTAGCATGTTAAAGTAGGAAAACAGCTAGCTGCAGTGCAGACAATATTGTTTACAAAAGGTTTGCACATTTTCTTTACGCAGCAGAATACAAGTGATAACTGAAATAAACATGAGAATAAAACAGTTCGCCTTGCAGCTCCTTAACTACAAACAGACAGGCAGGCTGCAACGTTACAAAGCGGAGAGAAGCTAGGTGTGGTTAGCTCGGAGGCGTGCTTCCGTACAAAGAGACAGGAGTCTTTGTACGGAAACTAAAGCTGCCGCACTCACCTGCCGCTTGTTCATGCGACGGACATCGTCAAGAAAGTCTAAAGATAACATAGCTGCAAATACTACAGTGTAAAAAACCCCGGGGAAATCACATTAACGCGTTAAAAGTAACTAGCATATGGAAGAACAGTGTAACTTGCATCTGAATCTTCCGGGTCTGCTCCACCGGAAGTCCCGCCCCCCTGTGGGCGCCGAGTCGAGGTGTCGCTTCTGGATACGAGAGCTCAGAGCGGAGGGGCTTTCCCAAAAGCAACTCAAAAAATGGTGCTGTTTCAACCAAAAATAACAAACTGCACTACAGATATCTTAATATATGCGTAACCTATTTGCAAAACAACTGGCAAAAATCTAATTTTTGCCAATTGTTGGCTGTTTTCAGTGTACTTACACAAAAAATGAGAGCATGAAACCTGCAACACTGTGATGTCATACAGTAAGTGCTTGTATTTTCTGCTGTTACAAAGAGATTTTTTTTCTTCATTTATTTAATGTGACCAGTGCAGTAGAGTGAAAAATAAATATGTCATTTTTGATACTGGGGGATATAGGACAGAGATTGGATAGATATGACTGACTCTGGTCTACCAAGCCTCATTGCTAAATATTAGGTGCTTCTGCCCCAGCACCTAACTATGGTTTTTGTCAATCAGTTTAACCCTTCAAAAAAGTAAAGAAATGAATTAAATGAGTAAGATGAAAGCACAAACATGTTTAGCAGTCATGATAAGAACTATACAATCAAAAATTAAGCCAAAAATATGGTAAATTTAAAAATTAATAACTCAACTTTATTGTGTCTTTCTGATCAGCCATTTTGTGTCTTACTCTTGTCTAAAATGTCTTACTTTGCTGACATTTAAAAAAAAAAAACAACAACTGTGTGATCCTTAAAAAAAGATTAAAATGTAAATAACAGCTTTTCAAAACCAGATGTCTTGTCTTTTGGCATCTTTAGTTCAGTGGTAAAAAGGTTGTCTTCCAAATGTAGGGGTGGTGGATCAGTCCACAGGCCGTACAATCAGCTGAAAAATATTTGGACATGTCGTTGACCCCCCACTGCCCTCAATATGCTTGTTGCTAGATGAATGAGAATATGAAAGTGCTGTATAGAGAATATATAGAAAGCAGTAGATGAGATGTTTTGAAACGCTTTAGTGATGGTTTCTCCTATGTGGATAATTGGTCACTTTCATTACAGCTCTAAGTGCACACAATAACACTCACAATACAAACAAAGCCGTCTTCCTGTAGCCACACGTGAGTCAAATGAAGCAACGCTTATGAGTATTATATTGTAACTGAGTGTGTCATAAACTAGACAATCACCAATAAAGGCCATGAATTAATAATTCATGACATACAGTCAGGAAGGTAAACTTTACTCCGCAAATAAAGATATGTTGTTTCCACTACAACCTTTATCAACACTTCTCCTAAACAACACTAATAATCTCACCAAAACACCGGGATACCTCTTATTAACAGGTTTCTTTATGATTGATCTAATTTCCTACAGGAAGTGTGTATGACTGAGTGAGTGATAGCATGATGAATGACCACACCTCTATAACCCACCAGACCTCTTTGGTTGTTGACTCAGGTCTGTGATGCTCACAAGGAACACCTGTTTGGAACATCATTAAACTGTCAGGTTTTATGTTGTTATTCTTATGACTTGTTTATTTAAGGTTGTTTTAATTTGACACAATACTCTTGTTTTCCTGACTTCTGGGTTGGTGTCCTTTGATAAGTGTCAGCGATGCTGTTTTGTTTGGTTACACCTGTGGCCCGTTTTTTATTATTAATATGTAAATAAAAGCTATGAACATATAATCTTGCAACTCAACCGTTCATTCATTACAAGATTAGACACTAATACAATACACGTGTAACACGTGAACATTCATGTGGAGGAAAAACTAGCAGCTGTTTGGTTCACTCACATTGCAACGTTGAGTTAGTCATTAACTTGACTTTGGTTGTGCTTTTTTTTTTTTTTCATTTTTGTGTGACTCAACCAATGTTCCAAGGGCAGAACAACTGACATGATTAGATTTGGGGTTTAAAAAAACCTCACAAATATTTTCGTAAAAACTTACTACCAGATATCTTCTAAAGTGTTAAGCACTATTGATAGCATATTGTATATCATAGTATAGCCCGAAAATAAAATTTTCTAAGTATTCTTATAGGTTAAACAGTTGAGGTAAAAAGAAAAGTAAGATCCTAAAATGTTCATTTCCTCCTAGCCGTAGAAACAAACTATATTTGCACCAACAAGGTATTTAACAAGGAGCTGTTCGCTGCAATTCGAGCTCTGTTGACAGTGTGCAGTGTGTCCTTAAAGCTTCTGAGAAAACTAAAAATATTAACAAAACAAAGTAAGAGGCATGTCTAAAAAAAAACCTGGTACCAGTTTGAAAATGAATATTTACTTTGTCAACTGATCCCTGGGCTGTTCACCAAAGCCTCATCAGATATAGTCTCAAGGTTTAAAGAACGGCTGTCAAAAAGTCAAGAAGACTGAAGATTTTCAAGTTACACAAAACCTGGAATGATGGATGTTAAAAAGGTCTCCAGAAAGATGGATTTAAACATCAGAAGGATTTATAAAGAAAATACTAAGTAATATTACACAAGTATTGTGCAAATAAAGCAGTCTCTATCAGATTGTTCTGGTTTGATCTTTAACTGTTTTAATGGTGCGATAGTGAGACAGATGTAACTGTTTCTTGCTTGATTTCAATGTTACATCAGCATTTTATTCTCTGAGCTGGTATGCAGTGTTTTCCTGTTTTAAAGACTTGTTCCCCAATGAACCATTTGCTGAAGTCATTTAGAAGCTGTGCATGCCTTTTCTAATCGTGGAATTTAGGTTGATGTAAATAAAGCAGAAACTACAAGGTTCTGTTATCACAGACTAGACTGCGTCTTTCTTTGTACAGATGTTTTATTGCGTCGCAGCTTAATATTTATAGCTAAAAAACAATCTGGTATCATCGCCTCCTTTTCCTCAGCAGCATGTAGACAGCACTGATTGCATTCGGATTTAGCCTTTTTGCTTTCCTGTGAGAGAAAACCATGTGAGATATGAATCAGAATGGTGTTATTTCATAGTCAGCAAAAGCTTTCAGTGATATGGTCGATTAATATAGCGCTGACGGTCAACCAGCGATGACACCTAGACCAGTGGCAGCACGCGTCTTTTGGCGGAGTGGAGATAAAACTTTTTTTTCAAATGCCAGCTAGTCTGTGGCATTTAGAAACATTTAATCCTTTTCATATAATCAGCCTAAATGGTCACAAGCACACTGGCCCGCTGATGGTAATTAAGGTCAGTTAGGAACAACAATGTGAGGTCAGAATCACAGGTAATATTCTACATATCATATCACCCAGCTTGTGTTTCCTATTTTTCCTTTTGTTTCTGTTTGGTTTTATTACAACTGTACATTTTATAGTGCTTAACAACACATCCTGATATAAGAATGCAATGATAAAAAAAAGCCTTTTTTATTAAAGCTTTTCCTAACAAGTATCATCTGTCAAAACTGTCCAAATGAAATTCGTTGAGCAGATTTTCACACATTGACTCATAAGGAGCCAGAATTTGAATTCCATTCCTGTAAATGTGTTTAATGTGCAGAAGACTTGCACGCTGAGTGTAAAATAATCCCATAAACTCAACATTTATAAAATGTAATAAGAATTAATTTGGCTTGAATGTACATGTGAGATTTCTACTGTTGGGGACTAACAATTCCTTCATTTGCTCAGTCTTATTACGGGTATTAATGCTGAGATCACACTGTTTGATCTCTTCAGCATGTTTCGTCAGAGCTGCTCACGAAGAGCTGTGCCAATCCATCTTTTTCCAGTAATTTCTTCACTTCGCTCCTAATTTTTCTCTTTGATGTCTTGTAGGAAACATCTGGATTAAGGTATGTCGCATTTCTGACGCTGCTCCTCTCATTCTATGACTGAACACTGGATTGTTAATGTCTGCTGTCAAGAAAGGCAGGTGGTCATGCATTTACCTGCATCTGTGTGAGGGTACAAGTGTGTGCTTGTGTTCATTTGTCTGTCTGTTAGCAAATAGTCTGATGAACCGGCGGACAAATTTTAATGAAGCACTCAGAAAATAATATTTGGACAAACATCTACAACCGATAAACTCCTGGAGTCAATCTGACCACCACAGCTAATCAACCATATAGTGAACACATAAATGGCTATAACTTAGATCATTTTACAGATATTGAGATAAAATTTGGTGTGGTAGTAGCTAAGGGTCATCCCTAACATATACTTGGAGTGCTAACTCATCACTTAAGAGCTTTGTTTAAAACTTCAACATAAATAGCTGTGGGCGACATGCATTCTTTTAAGGAATGCTAGTATAATTGTACATGATTTTCCTGTATTTTCAAAAGATTATTTATTAACTCTGTGTTACTTTGAACTAGTAATGAATGCCTTTTTGAAAACCGCTAACACCCAACACTTGTGTTAAATTAAATCGGCAGTTTTAAGTTGTCATAAATATGAAAGATACTGAAAAATACCACTAATCTCAGTATCTTTTCAAGATAAATTGTTCACTTGGGTGTGATAATGCGGTCACAGATTAAATTTAGCTCTATAGAGTTAAAGATGCATGTGTTACTTTTCATCAGTGTCCTGGTGGTTTCACTAACAGTAGGTGGCAGGAGTGTTTTGTCATATCACAGGTCCGATCTTCTCCACATTGTTGCCTCCGAATCAATGAATAAAATAATAAACAGAGTTTCAGCACCCTGTGGAATCGTGCTGGAAACATGTTATTGTATAAATATCTTAAGAATAATGTGTTGTTCCTCTTTTTATTTTTGTCAGACAGTTTTGTTTTCTTATTGATACAGAGAGTGTTACCTTTTCCACTTAACTGGAAACATGATGAAAAGTGTCAGTTTGTCACAATTTTTGGAGAGATATTTTCTATACATATTGTTGGATTTATAAATCTTCACAGCATTACCATGCAATAATAATTTGAAAGATAAACAGCAACAAACATGCTGGTTATTTATCGAGACAATCTGCACGATGGACAAACATGCCAGATATAAGTGCTTTTGTTGTAGCGCCACTTAACTTGTAGCTATCATATCAAGTAAACAACAGCGTATTTTTCCATTTTTCCTAGCAGAGTTACTATTACTATATCATGAAAAATTTATATGACAAATTTAAAGGCATCAGCCACTTTACACCACTGCTGTTTTCAGTCGATGACCACTAAATTTTTCCCTGCTACTGTACATCAGCAGACAGAGCATTTCTTTGCGTAAATGAAGCTTTCCGGCGCTGTTCTGACACGTGTGAGGCCACAGCTTACATAAGCCATGACTCACTAATCACTAAGAATCACGTATGATTATCAAGATGAAGTTAAACGTTCACATCTTGCATGCAAGACACCTAATTCTCTGAGCTTCGTGAAGGAATCTGATTTGTCAATCTTCTGAAAGATAGACATCTTTCAGCTATTTTTATTTGACTAAGATGTGACAGGACAGACTGTGCAACATAATACACGCACAAAATTGTCTGAAAAAACTGTCAGAAAAAGTTATATGAAAAAAAATGAAATGGCTGCCATGTTGTTTTATAACAGCTGTATGATGACAGAATGTGACAAGTTCTCTCAGGTCAGAAGCATCGCAGATGGAGAAGATGTTTTCATATGATGGGCTGTTTGTGATAATAAAAGAAAGCTGATGTCAGAAATATATGTGAGCTTCTCAAGACAAAATATGTACCCTTCTCAAAACTAGCCCCCAGCTGATCCAGATGTTGCTGTGTAAGTTCTGATGAGAATTAACAGAATGGATCATATTTCTCCAATTTTAAAACCTGATGAGAAGTAAAGATCTTTTCTTGATATTTAAAGCTCTTATCAACCAAGTTTCATCTCATCATAAAGATGTTATAGTTCATATTTATTGACATCATTAACTTTTTTTTTCTTTTCATTGTTTTAGCAAGAACTTCTGCCTGGTGCTTTGTGATAACATCCCTTTCCTGTCCTCCTGCTCCACTGCTCCTGATATGGTTAATGGTGTGTGACTAAAAACAATAAAATTGTTGCTGCATATAGGGAGTGTAAAATACATAACAGAAAGCTCTGGACGTGTTTCTGTGTAATTGAGTGCATGAGAAACATTATAAAGTGCTTTGCAGAACCTGGAGAGGTTAAAAAGGTGAAATATAAGTGTGCACCATTTACCATCCAAATTCTAAAAAAAAAGAAACATCTCACATAACAGTGTAGTTGTATCTTTAATTATACAGCCAGTTGACTTTAAAGGTGCAAAGAAAGAAAGACACCAATAGTCACTGTACAACAGTACTATGTGAAGCTACATTTGGCTTGATACTGTCCTGAAATATAAAAGGTTGATTATTTCCAGTTTTAAGAGTCGAAACTTTCTATATGTCCATTTTTTTTTTCTGTTAGTTGGCAAGAGTCAACCAAAAGAACAGTGGACATATAATACAATTTTAGTCCAAAATGTCTGAGTTGTAAAGACACTGACCTGAGACAAGTACTCCATGCTTGTTTAACTGACAGAACAAAACCCAGACTGGGCTCTTCTTGTAATTGCACAGCAGCATTAGCCCCATGGTTTACATGTTAATGCAGCAAATAAAACCAAAGTGAGTAAAATAAAGATAAGGATTGGTGTCTGTTCAAATCAAACATTAAATCCATAATCAAAATTCTTTCCTCTTTCTTGCAGGGAACCTCTGAGGTGCTTCTTCTAGACCATATTACCAATTTTGGAAGCATCCTCAGTTTTTTCTGCTGTGTGGGTGTTGTCGCCCTCCTGTTCAGCCTTTCTGGGCAGCCTGGGGCTTACAGCCGTTTTCCTGCCAGGTTGAGGGCTGGAAGGGCTGGTCATCTTCTTGCGTTGAAGTAAGGGGCTTCTGGAGCTTTTTGGCTTTGTTGGCGTCATTAAAGAGTCCATGACTTTAAGAGGCTTTAGACCAAGAAGGCCGCAGAAGTAGTTGCACTTGTGTTGCGAAACAAAGAGCTCAAAAACTTTGGGATTCCCTTCAACAGACAAACCTTGATGACTGCAGAAACACACAGCAGAAATAAATAGTTGAGGTTTGCCTGAACGTTAATTACCTGTAAAATAAGGTTTTCACAGTATAATTTACAAACACACAACACAGATATAGTTACCCTGTTGATTTGACTGAAATTTCAACATTGGTGAGTTTAGTGTCAACACCTGCAAAAAAGAAAAAAATGTAATTACTTTGATTTTCTGTTGTTTGAGTAATATGTTCAGACATTATAGGTTTACCAAGATAATTGTTCCAATATAGCCTTATGACAGAAAAGTGTCAATAATTTTAAGTTACTCAACTAAAACATTTTCACTGACACTTTAAGAAGCATTTAAGCTCAATATTTATGTCTGTTTTTAGCGTTATGTCCTCAGTTGTTTCTTCAAGCTGCTGTTTTAATCCAAGCTTGGCTGTTACTCTGTGGGATGAACCTCCGGTAAGCTGGTTGTTTCAAACCATCAGTGTATTTATTTTTTTCTTATGCTGACTCTGTAAATAAAATCCTTTTGTGTGTGCAAAAGTGTCAGCTCACCTTCAAGGCGAGTCAGTAGCAGATTGCCATTAGTCCACTGAAAGATCCAGTGCTGCAAGGTGGAGCACTTCTGCTCTGCCTCAGACCCAGGACTGGAGATTATTTTCCCTGTATGATCCAGGACAGAGTATTTCTTATACACTCCTCCCAGATCAGTCTCCACTGTCGCGTAGGGGACAGTGTTTGCTGGTCTATACATCAAGTAGACTGGAATCACTCTGTATAGTAAACATGGGTATAAATGACATTTAGAGATGTTCAGTGACATCGGCTGTAGACACAATACTGAAAATAAAACTAACATTTTAAATTAAGACTGAAGTAGTTATACTCACTCAAGAGAGGACCCAAAGTTTTCTATGACTCTTGCCTCTGCAGAGAAGACCTTGCAGTATTCACGAGCCAAGTTCTGAATTTTACACTCCTGTAAAGAAAACATTGGGAAAACAGCCAGTAAAAAAATCAGCTTAACTGCCAGCATCATATTTATTTAATCTAAATTTAATTAATTCCACAGTAATCTTGTGTGGGTGGCAGAAACGATACTTGACTTACTTCAAATTTGAAATTCCTGACAGTAAATCTGACAGTATGGATAATCTATGAAATTAAGCCTTTTGAAGTACCTTCTTCATGATGTCAAGGTTCCTTTCTATGAGACAGCTTTCCTCCTTGCCTCCATAGGTGATGGGGTTGCGTACTTTAATGATGCACGTGTCACTGGACTCGAACACGGGCTCCAGACCGTAGATGACCTTTGCTCTCCAGACTTTATGTGAACAGCCATCTCCGATGTGAGATTCCGTCATCATTATACGTCCAAAGAATTTGTTGCGCCATGTGCCAGAATCGGCCAAACCCTTGCTGAATATCAGGGGTGTCATTTCAATTTCCTCTCCAACTGCATAGACAGTAGAATGCAGAGGGCACATAGAAAAACACAGGAAAAACAGAAACCAAAGTGTGTAAACCTTATCTTACCACCAAGATCCTCACGCAGGGACATTCCAGCCAAGACTGCAAAACAGAGAGAGGGAGTAAGGTTAAAAACATGTTGTGGGAATACATAAATCATGTAATAATATATAGATGGCACATACTTTCTGCACTTAGTAGAAAGTCTGTGGAGTCTGTTCCATATTCATTTGTTATAGAGCATCCATAAACACCCGAGTCTTTGGATGATGCCTGAACAACGGTGAGATTGACTGGAGTTTCATCCCCTGCACTGGAAGACAAACAAATAACTGATCATATCAAACCTAATCTAATGCTCATCTTAAAGACCTTTTTTTTAATAACAGGCAAACATTTGAGTTAATCTGAGAACTTACTTTCTTTTAACCTGAACAATCTCCTCTTCATTTCTGTACCATTTTATAATTGAGTCACTAAGGATGTTGAAGAACTGGCACCACAATTTCAATTGTCCTGAAGCGTCTGCAAAGGTCTCAGCCCTGATTTTACGGATAACTTGAGGAGCTGCAGAGAAGACCCCCACCCCCCAGCACAGACCACATGGTGAGGACATGTTCTGCAAAGTATCTCTGACGTATTCAGTCAGACATGTCTGCTGTGTCCAAGCTAGCATGAATTAAATAGCAAATATTTCACAGGATGTAACCTGTATATAGCAAGTGTCAATAACTGTCCTCTAACTTAAAAAATATGTCTCAGTCTTGAACTAAAACTGCACTGATGAGAGCATGTTCTCCTGTTAGTTTTCAAGCACTTCACAGTTTTTAATGTCTGAGAATTAAAAAAAAAAAAAAAGAATAGACACTGGGACTCGGTGTCTAAATTCTTCCATCTATGATCAAAAACGAAAGTGGTATAACAACAAAAGCTGGGAAACTCTGTCTGTTTTCCGTCATCCATGTCAGAGAAATGAAAACTGAGATGTGGAAACACTGTGAAAGGGTCTACTTGAAATCAAACCACAATCTTCTCAAACATCCTGAAATGAGTCTGAAAATAATGTGAAACTAAAGGTTTTAAAATAATGGTAAAATAACGGTACCAGACAAAGATTAAAGGCAGCTAAATCTGAATCCAGGATCTGAGCTCCTGGATGGCAGTACTGTGACTCCAACCTTCTAGAGATGTTAAGACATAGTAACACAACAGTCTCTTGAACATACTGAAAGCTAATATAAATCTAGACAGAAAAAACATGATCATTTTACTGTTTTACTATTGTTTTGTTGGCTGGATCATTGTAATTACAGCTGGCTGTAGTCCATTGGGATCAAAGTGTTAATTACTGTGATTTTAGAATAACTGCTTTCATTTTGTGAAGTCATTTTTCAGTGTTGGTGGTTTGATTGTAATCTGGTGCACAGTTATTATTATTATTATTATTGTTTTTACAGTAATGCAGATGTGTGGGGAAAATGAACAGTTTCACTTGCATGCATAAACTGAATTTACCAAATTTTATTTAACGGGAGTTTAGAGTAAAATGAACAGATCTGCACTCCATTTGTTCAACACAGCTGTTCAGACTGTTTATGTGCATCACATCACCATGTTTTTGGCAGCGATTTCAGACTGAAAAATTGAATAAAAGACAAACAGTATGTGCAGATTATTAATCCTTGATCCCCCAGTGCCTGTTACATGACACCTATCCACTATGTAGTGCTATTCTATTAAGCAATTCTTTAAAAAAAACTAAAAAAAGACATTCTTTTTGCTCCTTCTTTACCTTTGAATGGGTTATGTCTGTCCTTCTCTGCAGATTTCCCCTCAGTCTGGATCTGTTCAGTGAGCACCTGGTTTAGTGTTTGAGCTTCAGACACCGTCTTCCTCCTGCTTACGAGTGGAGACCGCCTTTCTGTCACTGGGCTTTGTTCTCCGACAGACTGCAGGTGAGAGGAACGTCGAGACAGGCTGGGGGACGCAGTGCTTGTGGAGATCTTGGTGCTTTTCGCAGATTTGTCGTTTGTCTGAGTTTGGTTATCTTCGACCTCCTCAGGTTTGGCTAAGGGTGTTGAGAGTTTGCTTCGTGCTCCAGAGGCTAGCTCTTGTGAAGTAGCAGAAGAGATGGGAGAAATACCATTTTTTCTCCTTATCAGTGGACTAGGCTCTGGAGTTGGATCAGACCTCAGACTTTCTTTAATCTCTGAGCTCTCCTGCTGGACAAGCTGAGTATCATTTTCTTTCTTGGCAGGCCTAGAGTTCCTTTCAGAGCAATTTGTTTGCAACCTGGCTGTAAAGGTAGTTTTTGTGTCGTGTTCTTCTACTTTGAGTTGATCAGAAAGTGTCACATTTTCTTCTTTAAGGCCTCTTTCAACTTTGCTGTTGAGATTTTTTGGGGGAATTTGTGTTTGTAGTAATTCTACGTTGGGGCCTTGAACGGTTTCATCTTTGGTGTGCTCCAAAATTGTAGAGTTTGTCTCTTGAATACTGGCCTTGATGTGTGTTTCTCTAACTGGAGGCCCAGATTTCTGAATAAAAGTTTCAGGTTGTTTTAAAACTGACTGAAGCGTTTCAGGAAATCCATCCTTAAAAGTTAAAGAAAGAGGAGTGTCGTTTGAATCTTTACTGCTGGAATCAGAAACCAAGGATATATCTTTTACAGCGTCATCAGAATTTCTTCCATGAAGTTCTGTTATGGATGTGCCAGTACTGCTGAAAGAGACAGGAAGTTCATTCAAAGGCTGAGCTGGGGTCGAAGTTACATCTGAAGCTGCAACTTGTTCTTCCTTTCCATTTAGTTGTTGATAAATTTCCATAAGTGTTGCCTTTAGGTTTGTGGGAGGTTTACTGCTGGTGCTTTTTTCAGTTTCATTATCAGGCTTGAAAATATTTGCTTCTCCGTTGCATTTTATGTTGTCGTCTCTTACTTCCTGAGAGCCTCCTGTAGCAGCTATTGTCAGACCTTGAGCTAAATTGGCATGAGCTGGCAGGCTGAAGTCTGAATTAGCTTGAACCAAGTCAAGAGCTTTAATTTGAGACCGCAGAAGTTCAGCAATAGAGATTACTTTTGGTTCTGCTTTTGGATGGTTTTGTGAGTCTGTGATGGATTCAAGAGAGTTTACGTTTTCTGAGGTTTGTGTTTGGTCTGGAAGAGGTGTCTCAAACACATCTGACTCCAGTTTCTGTGATTCTGAGCTAGTTTTCTCCACCAATGATGATATGGGTTGTTTCTCATTATTACCTAAATAAGAAGGATTTTTAGTTACCACACTGGAGCCTTTGTTTCCTGCATCATTTGTCTTTGCTGTTTTAATTTGTTCAGTCTTCTGCAGACCAGGAGCTTCAGTCTCCATTTCAAGTATCTTCTCACTTGGGGCCAACTTATCTACCTTATTACCATCTACCTTCTTAACATCTTGTATTTCTGTCCTTTCAACAGCTTTTATAGCTTTATCAGCTTGGCTTTGCTGGGTGGCAGGTGAAACATTACACCCTGGGATGTTCTCAGTAGCTCCATGGGTGTCAAACAAAAACTTTTTTTGATGAGTGAAAACAACTGAGCAGCTTTCATTTGATTTCCTTGATTTATCCAACGTGTCCTGTGCTGTTTTCTCAGTCTTTGCTTGAAGCCCACTGCACAAAGGAAAGGTCTGGGTGTCATCGGCATTTTGTGGTGGTTGTGAGCTGATCGTACCCTGGTCAGGTGGTGGCTCAAATCTGACAGGTGCATCATTCCTGGTCATGTCTGCATGGGTAACCTTGGGATATAATACAAGCTGTAAATACTTATCCCATCATCCCCGGCTTTGCTTGACATGGATATACACATGCAATTTTAAAAACAGCAACAGAGTAGGCAGCAACAAAGACAAAAAGGAATTAGAAGGGAAAAGAGGTGCAGTAGTTAAAACATTAAAACCTTAACTTTAGATTATTAGAAAATTTCAGCACATTTGTATTGCTTTCTATGGAGAAGGTTTATGTGGTATATATGTGGTATATTAAATTTAAATTCTCGTTAGCAGATTCAATTTAAATCTACCTTTTTCAAACTTATTCAGTCAGTTCAATTAGTGCTTTCTCATTATGACTGAAAAAAAAACTACACATAAAAACGCAATATTGTTTGTCAAATTTTGAGATTCTTTTAGGTTGAATTTGTTTTTAAGACAGTCTGTTTCAGTACATCATGGATTAGTCATAAAATAAATATACAGTATTCAAACTCAGAGCTAGCTTATATATAAAAAATACATTGGATTAAAAACCTGGCACATTTCTGCTTCTCTTTTTCCTCTCATAAAGACTGACATGAAGTGGCCTACTCAATAAGGAGGTTGCTATTTTTATCTGTAAGGGTGGCCAGGAAGGAATTCAAATTGTTTTAAGGAGAGCTCTAACCAAGCAGTGTTTTGTCTGAGAGCTACTCGGCTGAAGTTCTGGTGATTGTATAAGAAGCATAGAAAGGAAGACAGGCAGTCCTGTAGCAACACATATTTATTTGTTATCAAATCACGTTCGCCTTTACTTCAAAACAAGCAAGATTTTATTTAATGTTTCATGCATTAACTCCAAATGTGAACAAACTGGAATTTATACTTTCTGGTTTCTGAAGGTGCAGATGAAAAACCTGTTTTTAAAGGATTTATTTGAAGTGGAGTTGGCTGAATTTTCATCAGCAGTCAGAACATCTTTTTAGAGAATCAGAGAGAAATTCTCAATTATGAACTAATCAGATACTCAGAGTGGGGTCACTTTAAGAACACGTTTCAGACAACTGAAAGTAGTTTGAGCAAATGCTATTAGTTGTTGCACAGCATTACTTCTGCATAATGCAGACTGAGCTGGCATGCTTGGTTCTACAACTTGTGTTTCACACAGGACGTTTTGCAGCATACCACAGACTGGTCCGACATGCCAGTCTATATAAATAACCATCTGAAAGTGGTATACTGCAAAAGTTGAAAAATAAAAAACCTTGTTTTCACTTGAACTGCTTTAAAATGTTTGAGGTTTGAGTTGTTTTAAAATGGCTGAAATCTGCTCTGGAATAGGCTCTCAGACCAAGTTGTTAGCTTGACAGACCCATAAGAACTTAATTCCTTTATATAGAGATGGCTATATATGCATATAGCAACCCCTCAGGATGCTATTTTCAAACAAATATATCTCATAAATGTCAAAAAGACCACAGCCAGTTAGCTAACACGATGTAAGGGAAAACAATGGCCTATGACAAAAGTTAAAATCCACCTAATATGACCTATAGCTCACTGTAACATGTTATGTTTCTCAGCAGTTTATTCAATGCAAAAATAATGCATTAAAAATATTGTAAGCTAAGCCGACTTATTGCTGTTTGTTGCAGAAAATTAGAGTCAGTATCTTAACATGAAGGCATTCTGTGTAATCTGTTTATTTATATTTCAATCCAAAGTTCAGTCTGACAAAAAGCACTATAGGGACCCTTTAAGATGATTAACCTTATATAAATGTGTTGCATCATTACAACTGTTCCAACTATCAACAGGGCATGCTTGTAAAAGCTAAAATTAGCTCCAGGATGCTTGTGTGGCTTATGGGGCCTGTGCTGGCATACAAAGCACTTATGAGCTCATGCAAAAATGTTGACTCACCTCACATGGCACGTCTGGTTGAGACACAGACTCTGATTCTTGACGGGAGCTTGTTTCCTTCTCAGACAGCAGACTTTCAGCCACTTCACATGGACACTGAGGCAAAGCAGTCCTGCTGTCACGTGATT
Organism: Kryptolebias marmoratus; assembly: GCF_001649575.2. NCBI lineage: Eukaryota > Metazoa > Chordata > Actinopteri > Cyprinodontiformes > Rivulidae > Kryptolebias > Kryptolebias marmoratus. The sequence goes on from NC_051444.1 coordinate 13,510,089, forward strand.
TGTCTGTTGACTCCCGGAGCTCAAGACATTTATCTGATGCTGGTTTTGACTTCCTGTTAGTGTCAGTGGTCGTAGCACGTTCTGTTGCATGAACGACCTTCTTTAACATGTTTAGATCTGTTGATTTTAAACTTAACTGCTTTTGCGTCGAGGTGACACGAGAAATTAGCTTCTTTGTTTCCAAATGTTTCTCAGGATCTCTGTGACCACCTTTGTTCTCTTGCTTTTCTTTTTTCTTGCGTTCATTTTCAGACAGAGTATGATTTGAAGATGCAGCAACAGGGGACACCGTTTTAGTGAGATGTAGTCTTTTTGAAAATGCAGTTGCCTGATCGCGAGGGTTTTCATTTTTTGAAGAGCTCTTATTAAGTGCTGCTTTCTCTGTTGCTGATTTCTTGTCATTTTCTTTTTTGAACTTTGAGTCTAAATGTAAAAATGGCAAATGAATATTGTTTTCTACTTCCATAACTTCTGAAATCCCATTGGCATGGACAGCCTCTGTGCTGGCATGAGTTAAAGAGGAAGAAGTCTCATCTTTTGTCCTCTCTCTGGACATTCTCTCCACCACAATATCTGCTTTTGGAGCTTTGGCACTGTTGGAAATCTTAATCTTCTTCTTGACAAAGGGACTTTTTGGCTGATGTGAGGTAAAAATATTTTGAGCAGGATCGTACATCGTCCTACTCCTATTGTCCTTGTCGTTGTTTCCATGTCCACTTGTCGTAGCGCACACTGCTCCATCAGTGACCGGAGCTGTGTTTTTATCAGGTTTCTCAACAGTGGCCTCCTGTAACCTAAACTCAGCCTCTGGATTCTCAGCCTGAACACTCTCCTTATTTTCCTCATCCTCCATGGGGCTTGACTCGCCGAGAAAGCCTCTCGCCTCTGTTGTTGAGCGGCGTTTCCTCTGAGTTCGGTCTGGGCTGATGGTTCTGAGGTACTCCTGGTTTTCCTTATCTGGTGCTTCCCTGCACTTGTTTTCGACCTTCTGTTTCAGCTTGGCAAAGTAGCGCTCGTGGATTTTGAACTCGTTCATTTCACCCACTTCCAGAACTCCAGAACAGGACACGATACCTTTGGTGTTGATGGCTGAAGCCTGGTATATAGCAGCATCTTCCACAGTGCAACTGTGAAATGATTAAAGCCACAACAAGCAGTTGATTATTACTCAGATCAAAGGTAAATTCAACAAAATCGTGTAGCTTGGGAAGGTTGTGTTAGGGGAGGGTGTTTGAACAAAGCATGGTCTGCACTTGTACCACTAAACAAAAGAAAGCTTAAACAAGAATCATTATACTTTGGAGGGGTTACCCTCTGCTCTCTGTGTTATAGCTTTAACTTTGACTTGTAAAGTAAACAAATATTATCAATATTTTTCAATAATGATAATTAATCAACGTTTATTTATAGAGAATCATTCATTATAGAGCTTTCTATTTCTGTAGATATAGCTGCAATGTAAACGTTAAAAAGAAGTGTTTTCAAACATGAATACTTGTATATGTGCAGGGAATGACTTTGTCCATTGCGAAATATTTCATATTTAGGCAGCCCACAGTATCTGTCCAGCTGTTTATCATCCTTGTACCACGTAATTTGAGGAGTGGGGTGACCTGAAAACAAACAAGATAAAAAAAAAATAGGACATCAGCACAAAATGTGCCATAGCTTGTACAAACATCTGGAGATAGGGCTCACAGAGTCTTTTCTCTCTTTTCTAAGCCGTGAAACAGTATTTACCTGTAATCACACAGGAAAACTTTACAGTGCTATTTTCTGAGACAGCTTTTGACTTCAGGGTCGTCTCGAAGAAAGGCTGTGTTTCTTCTGTTAACTGTGCCATCACGCTGCAGAGCGTGCTCCTGAGCAGGAAAAGGAGTTGATCAGTAATTCAGTTTCTCATTTTTTAGGTTCAAGTCTGAGAAGTCAGAATAATGGCTGGACTGTTATTAAATGTTCAGAGTAAAACCGCAGAGGATTGTTGTAGACTTTTCAACAATTCTGCAAAAATATTATAAAAGCACCAGTGTCTTTGTCGTAGCATCACTATAATTTTTTTTATGTTTTGAACTAAGATTGTGATTCTTTCTGAAGGCAAACAAAAAAAATGTTTTTTGTACAAAGCACATATAAAAAATGTTTATTCTGATGTGTCAGTAACGCAGCTGGGCAAAAATATCTATTTTGAGACGATTAACCATAAAGTTACTACTATTATTATCATTATTTAACAGTATTAGAGCTGCACTGTGGAGCTGCTGATCCACAGCAGAAATGTCTCAGGGTGTGTTTTTGTATGGGTATTTCAGTTTCTACTCAATGTAAAAACCTGCATGTCAGGTTAATTGGTCATTCTAAATTGACCCTAGTTGTGAGTTTGTGTGTCTATGTGTTATCCTGTGGTGGACTAGCAAACCCTTGAAGTCAAATGTTTAGCTGGGTTGCCATGATTTAACAAGCAATTTCTGCAAAAGTCTGTATCTCTTATCATTTGTTAGCTGGTGAAAGGGGCTTTTAATAGAGCTCAGAACTATGTCAGCCTTCATTACTACCAAAATTAGATCCAGGATGATAATTTGCGTTTCGAATTTGACAGCAAAGTGTATGAGCAGCTGCACAGTGACGCAAGGCTGGCTAGAATAAGAAGTTCATTGAATACTCATACTTCCCTGTGCTTTTAAACTGGCTCAAAGGCATCCTCCAGTCATTTTCAAAACTCACTTTGTCATTAAAAGTACAATCATAAATGGAATCATTATCCAAACATTAAATAGTCTTTCCCATAAAAAAATCATAGATTTGCTTAAATTTAGATCCTGTTTGTTATCTGCAGCTTATTTAAACTCTGTGCGGTCAGGGCAGCAAACAATAAATAACAAGCGGCACATCTTGATCACAAATAACGATGTTTTAAGGCAATAAGCTGGTTCGAGGTGATTCAACAAGCAGAGACGACTGAATTTGTACCTGTTCTCCGGCCTGACATTGGACAGGTAGCTGCAGTTACTGGATCGGCCGCTCCCCCCAATATCATTCCCGTTGTTGGAACGTACCGTTGTCCTCTGTGAACCCATTTCTTGTTTGAAGAAAAAAAAGAAGAGAAAAAAAAGCTTGTGTTGTCAAGAAAAGAAGTTCTCCAAGAAAGTTTTCAGTCGCTTAAATTTGAGCTTTCCAAAGAGATTGATTCAACCTACAGTGAGCAAAAAATGAAAACAAATATGAAAAAGTTATAAACAAAAGAAAATAAAAGTTTTGAAATAATAAATAAACTCGGAATGAAATCACAAACACAAATCATCCAAACAAGATGCTCTGATGAATTATACTGTACTTTCTACTTTCTCCACCCTGATCTGTTTAGGATTTACACAGATTATATTGTTTTTCAGTTTATCTAGTAGAGTTAACTCACCATTCAGAAGTGTCATTCCCTCCTTTGACAGATACTCCACAGCACTGACTCAAGGCGCTGTGATTTCCAATCAAACATGAGCATGCGTAGGCTTCGGCACTATTTTTAGTTGGCCTGCAAATAGGCACAAGTGCAGATCACTCTTTCCAAAACTTCCTTTTGGTCCGTTTTAGAAATAAATAATATACCATGACAAGGAGAATAAATTGTGTGTGAGATCTGTACTAAAACAAGAACAATTCTTTTAAAAGACAAACATTCTACACTTACAAAAAGTTCAGTAAACAATACTATGAGGTTGTCAATCAAGAAGATGACACCTTTAACTTTAATTGAATTAGACTGAGTGGTGTGACATTAACTCAGCTTTTCAGCTCAAGTTTGAGTCATGAGTGTGCAAACACACATTGAACACAGCAGAATATAACACATTTATTCCACAATCTTCTGCGTTTCCTTTACAAGGTTAGAAGTACATGTAAATATATTAAAATGACACAGTATAGAGAAGCCTAGTCAGTTCTGTGGCATGCATTGTCCCGTGGCTGACAATTGCATTGGGTCCCCAGAGGAAAGCAGTAGGAATAGAACAGCCTTATATAGACTGATGCCACTGACCACTAAACAGCTATGTGCTTTTATCTTTATACAGGCATGCACACACCCCAACACACACTCTTGAACTCTCGCACAACCGATTAGCAGTTTTTTTCCTGTTGGTAGACCTGTGTGCTGTAATGCTCAAATAATGTTTTGTTTTTGGTGAAACACGAGTTACGCAATATTTATCAGCTGCTCTGATTTTTATTTGTAGAAATGACATAAAAATAGTTTAGGAAAACCTTTTGTTATGATTAGGGGAAAAAAAGGCTTTATTTATTTACTTTTCTTTCTGTCTCACATAATAAACAAACTTCATGATGGTCTGTCTCTGATCAGCTGGGGACATCCTGAGTTATGGTTTCCTGAAGGAGCTCTGCCTATCAAGTTTAAAGACATCGGTCTGATCACACTCATTATATTACACATGCTTGTCTGCCCTCCATTCAGCTATTTAAATTTATTTGTTCCATCCACACGTCATCCTTTTCTGTAACTCCCACACTTTCCATGTTTCATTCCAGGGGTGAAGCTCCTATTTTTAAAATTTAATAGCGGTTTGTGTGAAGGTTATTTCATAAAGTTACACTGCTGTCAGTTTTGAATTACATGTTTTTTTCCAAAGTGCCCCAAGCTGCACTGGAAGTGCTACAGCTAGCTGCTTCTTCTACCACTATTTGTGCTTGCAAATAGCCACACGCCATAAAAACTTGTGATTGGAGTTTCTTTAAGTTGGCATCAATCTGCTTTAGGTTAGGCTTTGCTCTGACATTTTTGGTATATTTCTCTAAACTGAAGCTATTTAAAAAAAAAAAAAAGTATCTACGTCAGGTTATTAATTTTTCATATTATTCCCACTAAACTCTGCCTCAAAAGATCTGAACTATCACTTTAAAACAACTGATGAAGATTTAAACTTTAAAATTAAAACATCCATTTTCAGGATGCTATCCATAAATGTTCTTCCAAACTACAGGAGACATCAAATGATAAAATGGACGTAAGCATCAAAGAATGTATTCTCTCATACAGCCCCCCTCCCACACACACATACACACACACAGACTGTGGTGATAGACGTGTATGAGCTGCAGAGCCTTGACCCAGGAGAGGGGGTTGGAAAACACAGTTGCCACAGCATGGTCTGCACAGAGACTACAGCCCAACTGGGTGTGGAGACGCTGCAGGAGCTGAGACAACTGTCAAACTACTGCAACTGGACATCCATGGTAGAGTTTTACATGTATGCTCTTTTATATTATATACGAAGAAAAATAAGGTGCAACATAATAAATAAAAATATAGATAAATATTTTAAAACAGTACATGCTGTTTTAAAATATGCTAAAAGGATCCAAGAGAAGTCAAAACCAGCACAAACATCCATCCAAGGTTTCCTTTACTTTTTTGCCAGCCATGACTCATTTGGGCTTCTTTTATTTCCAAGAAATTGCGATGCCAGTGTTTTGACAATAATTCTTCAAAAGTGAACTCATCCAATCTTAGTGCTGATTTCAGCCTTACCTAGTGTTTTGTTATACTTATATTTACACAGCCCTTCACAAAATTTGGATGCAGCTGAGTTTAAAGTGGCTACTAAGGATGCTCTCAAAATCACTTTTTTTTTGGCTCTACATAATTGTTCACAATCAGAAATAAAAAGCAAGTCCTGAGGGCCCGGATGTCATTTGTTGGAATTGCTCTTTAGATCCTGAGTGATAATGGACAGGTACCAGTTTTATAGATCTGTCATTCAAGACATGAGCAGAGAGAAATTGTGAGCATGTGTGTGTGTGTGTGTGTGTGTCTGTGTGTGTGTGTGTGTGTGTGTGTGTGTGTGTGTGTGTGTGTGTGTGTTTGAATGCTTAGTGGAGATAAAAATGGACCAAAATGTATGAAGCAAGCTGGGTTTTCATAGTTCTTTGGTTTTAGTGCAATATTTATTTGCCAGGTGGCTGAAAGTCCAACAAACATTGACCTTTCAGGTCGTAAAACGTTTATTCCTGACTTCCTCTTGTCTCGGTCTGCATCTCCTGCTACAATGTCATTAGTACAATTTAGAGAATGATTTTTCTCAAAAAAAAAAACACTATTTCTCAAACTTTCTAACTTTTGGATAAATATGGGAGAACACCTAGTGGCAGACACTTTGCACAAAGCCAGCTAAATCTAATGTTACTTTGATTTATCTTTTTTTTGCGCATTTCAAAAATCTTGATATGATTATTATGAATAGAACAAATGTGAAACTTCTCAACAGTATTTTTGCAATGCATTCGTTGGGGCTTGGAAATCTTGCAAGGTCAAGTCTTGCCTTGAGCGCGTGTTTACTGACTAATATTGAGTGGAATTAATTTTTAATGTCAGCTGATGAGTAACAGGTTTTTGTCAAATAAACTTTTAGGAGTCTTCATTGTGTTAAAAAGGCAACATAAAAGATTTTTTACTCTATAACACACAGGCTGAATCTTGAGCAGCACTTTACGTGTGCATCATAGTAACCAGCAATGCAATTGTTTGACGTCGAATCTTGCAGTAAATACACTTGAGAGATAAATGTAGACTATTAAAGCTACATGAAACCCCTGCTGCAAGGGAACACAGCGTCCTAATTCAGCTGCGATCTTACAGTTCCAAGATCCAAGATGGTTTGAGTTGTGGGGTGTTGACACAGACTCACAGGAAAAGGGCCACACCAGCGGACAAACAGGGGACAAAGTTTGATCACAGGCTAAAAAATCTGCCTGAATCTGGCTCCAACTGAACACATCTAATGGTCAAGAATTGTGAACTCAACTCAGAAAGTTCAGTGCTCATCATGGCAATAAATATGGGTAATATTAAAAATAAACAGCCTAAAGTTTAACCTGCCGAGCGCTGCTGTTTAAGGTTTATTGGCCAAGTGACCTGAGGACACACTTTCCTGCATGCATCGAACGGCAGCTTGTTTTGATGTTTGACAGATCTCTGTGGAAACTGAGCTTGGCTTTGTACAGCCGTCTGCCCCGGCAGTGACGTTGTGACATCATCGCCTTGATATTCACACCAGTGTCAGCTCCAAGGAAGCAGAAACAGGAGAACACTTGACCACCGTGAACAGCTGTGTGCCCCACATGCCCATAGACACACACACACACACAGATCTTGTCTTTATGCTGAACTGCACTGCGTACACACTGCCTTCTGACAATCATAGCAACAATCTGTATCAGATAAATTAAAAAATTAAATAAAAGCAAACAAATTCAATTTGTGATGAGAAATTTTAACACAGTGAACAATAAGAAGTTTGGTTTTTACATTAGCTGTTGAGGGGTAAGGTCCTGAATTTAAAAATTTCAATTTAAGACTTTTTTTATACAAGTATTTTTAAAATTTGATCCCCAAACTCAACAACGTTTTTAATATTCTTGAAAGTTTGATTCACTTCATGCACACTGAGCTGTTCAGGTGAGCAGCAACGTGACTCCAGTGACCTCTAGTGGAACCAGCGAAAATGTTGCCACGGATCAACAGTTGGAATGATGTGAACCTTAAAATTGCACTTCTTGTTAACAACGGTGATGGGCAGGTTGACAGATGGGGTCAGGTAGGAGTGATGTTTGAAGGAACGCTCTGCAGTGAGAGTAGGGAGCAGGTGGAAGAGAGCCTGGAGAGGTGGAGGTTTGCTCTGGAGAGAAGAGGAATGAAAGCCAGGAGAAAAAAGAGGAAGAACACATAGGTGGTTTGTGGATGTAGTAAAGGAGGATATGAATGGTTGGTGTGACAGAAGAGGATGCTAGGAGGTAGGGTGAGGGGGAGGCAGATAGTCCACAAGGGATCATATGAAAGAAGAATAAAATAAAATAAAATGAAGGATCATCTTAAACTGATCATAATTTGCCGTTTTTATTTGAACTGGATACAAATACGTAAGACAGAATACTCAAAATAAAACTGTGAGGCTTTAAGCATTTAAGATAATGAAAGACAGACACGACAGGAGGTAAAGACACCAGCAGTGTCAGTGAAATAAGTATCTGATTAAACTGTAACTTTTGAGTTTTTTGAACATGTATTACTTTATTAACGTCTTTGTCCAGATTTTTTAGTGAGCGACTCAAAATTACTAAAGCTTGCACTGGACAAGAACAATGCACATTAATGTCTCATTTCAACGTATTGCACTGAATCAGCAGTAGATACTAATTACAGTCAGTTATTGTGAATATGGCTTCAAAGTTTTTTAACAAAATAAATCATGACCTTTTCAGAAAATGTGACCTAATCTTTATGCAGACGTTTTCTTCTCTTCTAGCCCACACAACCCAACACCAACCTTTAAACTTTGAATTACAGCAGAAAGAGTAAAAAAGGTAACAGAGCTCAATAAATATAAAAGTTTTTCTTTACATATGTGCTAAACAAAACTATTGTAGAATTCTTGCATGAAAATAATTCCAGTATAAAAAGGACACCAAAACCTGAATATTTAGGTAATACAAAAAGAAGATAGTTTCAGAATGGAGTTATCATTTCAGCAAAGATTTCCTGTTTGCTTTTAGTTGTGTGCCCTTACTCTTTTTTCATTTTCTTCTGAAACATGTCGATAATAGATGGAGCGCTGCGCTTCACACCTAGAATAAAACCAAAGAGAGAGATTTATTTACAAAGCAAAACTTTCTGCAGCCATGATTCATATTATAGAAAAAAAAACATTTATAAGATTTTATAAGATTATCTTCTGACAATACCTTGCTTTTTGACTGGTGACTGAGCCGGTGACCTCCTAGCATAAGCTTCCTTCATCCTCTGAATGTTTTTCTTGTGGACCTGTTCATGCTTTACAATTGGATGTGGGTAGTCTTTACCCACAATGCATCCTGCTGCCTGTTGGACACTCCGTGGAGCTTTCCAAGGCTCATAAATGTACTCCGCTGGGAACTTCTTCAGGCAAGGAAGGTACTTTCTGCATGAACAGCAGAGTCTGGATTATTTCACGTATTCAGAATTTTCAGGTTTTGAGTTTAACGAGGCTATGATCTTACTTAATGTAGTCTCCATATTTGTCTGTCTTCTTGCCGAACGCGACAGGAGAGTAAACCCTGAAGAACTGGTGGAAAAAGGTGCTTGCTGACAGCCACTGCCAGTTTCCAGCGTTCAGAGCCCAGTCGCCGTCCAATAAGAGCTCCTCAAAGACCTTTTAGGGGGACGGAACAACCATTCTTATAAAAAGTCTCTGTTGCAAAGAATCAGCCAAGTGAGCAACGTGAGGCAGGACAGATTCTGCAGATATTTAACGCACCTTCTGCCCTTCTTCCCAGCTGATCCACAGGTCTCCTCTGGTGAGGAAACAAGCAACAGCGTGTCTGGCCAAGTGGTGCATCCAGCCCTCCTGTCTTAGCTGAGTCATGATGGCATCAATGAAGGGATATCCGGTCCGAGCCTTAAGGAAAAATCGATGGGATGATTATTCACAGCAATATTATTCAACATTAAAAAGTTGCTACATAAATCCATGATTTTAATCTCTGTACCTCTCTCCATGCAGCTAAATATTCTGGGTTGGTGTCCCAGTCCACCTGCGTGCACGCAGAGTTGCCCTCCATCTTGTTAAAATTCGGGATCCCCACACTGGCCGTGTAGAAGAACTCTCTCCAGAGTAACTGGCCATGAAGAGAAACTGGAGGATCTGAGTGCTTTTTCTGCACATGCCACAGAGTTCAGATGAGATGAAATCAGTTATGTTATATCATCAGTCGTGCAGTTTTATTTGCACTGATATTATCTATACGTGCACAGTGATGCAACACTCACCCCCTGATAGACCTCTGCAAGTCTCCACCAGAAGGTTCTTGCTGACAGGCACCCGAAGGTGACGTACGGGCTGAGAACAGTGGTGCTGGGGCTCAGAGAGTTGGGGGAGGTCTGTGGCTTCTCAAAACTGCACACCCAGCCCTGATTTAAGGAAACAGACGAAGCATCTATCAGAGCAAGATGATTTAATTCAAACCTCTTACGTGGTCAGTACAACTTGTAAACTTCTCCACTTCTCTTCTAAAGTGACTTCTTCAGTTCCAGACTGAAATAATCTGAGTCTTGCAGGTGAAGAGAAGAGGCGAACGTGTGGGTGCTGAGTACCGCTCTTTTCATGTGCTCGTCCAGTCTCCTGAGAGCCTCCTGTTCTCCTCCTGGAAACAGTTCCTCTCCGAGAGATGTGGTATCCAGGTCGAGCTCCTCTAATGTAGGAATCCTGTATTTCTTCTCATGTTTCTCTGGGCACGGTGTCTTAATGTCTAGAAAAAGAAAAATAATTTATTTAACCCCTAATAAAATGTCACAATTCCAGTCGATCGTTTAGTGCTGGTTATGTACCTTTCATGTCTTCAAAAGTTGGAGCAGGGATTGGTTTTTTAGGTGGGCCAAGCTTTTTAGCTAGTTCTCGCAAACGGTTGTAGGTAAGGGGAGGTTTCCCATCGTTTTCCTCTATAAGCCTACGAGCACAGGCCACCAAAGTAAAATACAGGAGACAGAGAAAAACTACAGATAAAACAATACAGACATGCTCAGCGTGACACGCACCTGTCTATGTCATAAAGGGTATGGGAGATTTTGTAGATGACGCTGATTCCCTGTTCTTTGGCCAGCGTGGTCACTGTTTTGTCTCGGCTCAGACTGTAGGGCTCTGTGTCGTACTCATAAGTCAGCCGTGTCACTTTCCACTTGTTGAACAGTTTTGGGAACACATCTTCAGGCTTCCCCCTCAGGACGAACAGCCTGAAGGAGCCAAACACACCGGTGACAGAGTTCAATTCAGCCTTACTTTTGTCTTTAAATTATAATCACATGGTTTTAAGTAGCAACAACAGTTTTTCTATTCAGAATGCCGTCTCTGCGTTCCTACCTAGAGTTGAGTTTCCTCAGGCTGCAGTCCAAGTCTTTCAGTGCTCCAATGAGAAACCTCCAGCGGTTCAGTCCCACTTGGGTGTTATAGAGGTGAGGGTCCAGGATAAATACAGGGTACAGCTCTTTACAGTCTCTCAGAGCAGCCATCAGCGCTGGGTTATCATGAAGCCTGAGTCCCTTTCGGAACCAGTGAATGCATGTGTGAGCCATGCCTGACAATCTGTGGATACATGCATGAAACAAACTATTTTAGCATTGTGTAAGAGAAAAGGTGAAAACGAGTTTATGTCAATATCCTCCTGGCTAACAGTAGTTTAAATTTGCCCTCTGTAGAGATCATTTGTAAACCTAAATACCCCCCTTCTACTGCACAATACTGAATTAACTCATTTTACTATCTACAGAGGACATTTAGGGCTTTTCAATGATACCAAAAGTAAAGGGGTGGGGCTAATTACCTAACAAAGATTGGGGATTTTTTTTTTTTAAATTGTGATTGGACAATATTTTCTTTCCTAGTAGTCAGGAGGACAAGTTCATGTAAAATCATTATGAACATTCAAAATCTGCTCATTACATTGTTTTAGTTAGGCACTAAAACACTCAATCAAAAAAGCTGGGAAGCTCATCCAACAGCTGCATTTACAATAAAATAACCTTCACATCATTAAATTGTGCAGATTATAATTTGCAGCATCTTGCAAATAAAACTTCGGAGTAAATCAATCGTACTCGACAGAAGTTCTGGGTATCAGTTAGAAATCGTAACACTGACCTGCAGGAACAGAGCTGCAGACTGAACCAGCTCGCTATGTGTCACAGACATTACAAACAAATGAGTTATAGGTAAAATTAAAACTATTACAGTGAAACCTTACCCTTATAGAGCCTTTAAACACCTCAAACTTCGCTCCGATGATGTGTCGTAAACAGAAACACGCTCAGTTTTGTAACAGACACGTTTGTTGTTACAAAACGAGGAAACTGCTACGTAAGCGGTAGAATCAGCCAATCAGAGGGGAGCTGGGCGGTGAGCTGCACTTCGCCATCTTGGCCACTAGATGTCCATGTGGCCTAAAAATGGATATCAAATCAAATCTTTACATTTTACCAGCGTGTTACCGACAGCTGTTATTTAAGCTGTTTGAATTATCTTTATATTGTGATAAAAAGAAGAGTTAAATATATAACTATAAACTAACTCAGGAAAGGATTACACATAAAAACGTGAAATAGTCCACTAAAGACACCAGAATTCTGCTGCTCAGTTCCCGTCCGTTCATCGTAGCTCGCCGTGATCGTATAGTGGTTAGTACTCTGCGTTGTGGCCGCAGCAACCCCGGTTCGAATCCGGGTCACGGCATTGTGAAACAATGTCACGGCAGATGGGCGTTATTTTTCACTTTAATTAAAAACAAATCAAAAACGTTTTTGTTATTGTCTGTAATTTTCAAAAACCGTCCGGGGCAATTAATTAATGTCCAGCTGTAATATATCTATCCGGACACCCGGCAGGCTTTCACGGCAACATAAACTACACCACCAGGAGCTACAAATGTTATAGTAACTGAATTCAAAATTTTCGTAACTATTATTTTTTGCAAAGAACACATTTCTTCTTCTATATTCTATAGGCGGAAGTCTTCACTCCCCACCGCCATTTCATTTTTATTTATCATGTATACATAACCCCACCAGAGGGAGACATTGTTTTAAAAAAAAATTGGAAAACTTATTTTTACTGGTTTAGGACATGACTTACTGCACAGAAGTGCAGTTAGTGGCAAAAACAAACAAACAAAAAAAAAAAACTTTTGGTAGCAAGACACTAATACTCCTTTTTTAAGGTCAGTAAGTCAAAGTAAAATTACTTCATCTCATTTTGTTTTATCGCAGTAAGAAAAGCCAATAAAACTTTTAGACCCAAGTCGTGAATAATTTCCTGACTACTTTGCAAACCATATAATATATATATAATAATATAATATAAGCAAGATGTTATAGCTTACTTCATGTCCTGTCAGAAATGTCATAAAAAATAAAGTAGTTGTTACGGTTTGGTTGTTTTCCTGATATTTGTTGGTCTAGTTTGAGTTCCCCTGTATTAGACATCTTGGTTTCTTTTTTCTCATTATGTTTCAGTTGTGTTTTCTGTTTTCCTGTTCACAGTTTCCCTTAGCTCCCCTCTCTCTAGCTTGCCTTGTCTCACACACCTGTCAGCTATTTGTAATCAGCTCACCTGCTTCCACTTGCCAATCATCCCTCCCAGTAGATATAAGCTTCCTGTTTTCCCTTAACACAATACAACCATTTATTTTTTTCTCCTTGTGCGTAAGTCTGTTCAAACCTGGTGTTATTTAACCCATTTATTTTATTTTGTTTTCAGTCATTAAACAATATTTTTGGAATTTAACCTGCCTGCTTGCTCACTCAGGTCCCCACCAACAACCATCATCCATTACATCAATAGAAAAATCTGAATTAAACAGCTCATTGCAATGTCATGAAGACTAGTAAAAAAAGTATCAATAGCTAAGGTGTTCTTAAATTGTAAAATTGTGAGCAAAATTTGCCAACTACTACAGTGTCTGTTTGGAAACAGCAGAGGGGGCAGACAATAAAATAAGTCCAGATTAAGTGCAGATTTACTCTATTTCCACCTAAATGTCTTCTCTGTGACTCTTGTCGCTATGTTTGTGTCCCTACACAGATTAAGGCCAGCCTAATGTAGGTCAGTCACGTGACTCCAGCTTCCACACTGGGTTTTGGTGGATTCAGCCTGGTGTTTTGTTTACATTGAGTGAGTACCTGCATTTCAGAACTGCACATCAGTATACCTGGAAAACTATTGGAGTAAACTCAGTCTGCACAGGTTGATACAGCTCAGGGTAACCTTTTAATGTTTGAAGCGCAGACTCAAAAACACAACTAGTGTTTCCCTATGAACAGAGAAATGTCCCACGTTTTTAATAAGCGCGGTGGCTTATTTATCAATAAACCCTAAAAGCACCTGTCTGCTCATTGATTTGCTAAAGCCGAGCTGTGTTTCATTATGCGTGACCGTATGTGGAAACCGTCACGACGCGCAGCAGCCTATCGGCATTTCTCCTCCTTGTCGTTAAGTCCGTGAAGGCAGCATCTCGGTGACAGGCTCGTCCTTCAGCTCCCGTCTGGACCAGCACAAACTGAGGTCGGCATGGCAAAGGCTTTGGGGTGGGGTGGGGAGGGGGAGAGGAACGTAGTGAGAGGGTGTGGTGAGGGGGTGACAGTCTAGCCGGAGCGCAGAGAGCAGCGGCAGCGTCCTCGTCCCCGTCCTCCTCCCTGTCCTCCCCGCCGCCCGCCGCCCGGCGCTCGCCCCGCTGAATAAACGATGTGCCACCGCCGCCTCTCCGCACCGTCGCAGCCGCGGACCAGGTGTCGGCGCGCAGAGCAGGCACGCCGTTAGCGGGTCCGCGAGCTGCGTGTGCGCCTCTCCTCTGGTCCCGTTCGCAGACGACCGAGAAGATGCTGAGCCGACTGATGAGCAGCAGCATCCGGAGTCTGGACAGGGAGTACAACTGCACCGTGAGGCTGCTGGACGACTCGGAGTACACCTGCACCATCCAGGTCAGTGCACGGGGGGGTGAAGGGCAGCCGTGGGTGCGTGCTCGCGCTGCTCGAACGGATGCGTGTTTTCTGAGGCTGCGGGCGTCAGATTTTTTGTTTGTTTGTTTGTTTACCTGTGAGGACAGTCATCACGACCGCAGGTGGTGCGTGCACTGCGTAGCAAATTTCAAGGATGATCAAGGCGGCCACATGCCAGCAGAGAGAATCCTCTGAAAATGCATGCGTAAGCTGTTTTCATTTTTTTACAGCTTTACACCCTGCCTTGGATGCAGAGATCTAGATAATCAGGTTCAGTGGCTTAGTGGGGATTTCTGGATCTCCTGGCAGCGCGAGGCAGGCGCAGGTTTCTGGAGAGCAGCCACAGATGGTTAAACGTTGTTTATTACAGGATCTCCCAGCTGAGGTTCACAAAGCAGGTGTTTCTGACACTTCGCCATTCAGACTGGTGGCACGTTGGAGAGATGAGTGAACTTCACCTTCTGTTTAGTTTGTCACAGATTTTTAAACATGAATCTCTTCTCATCTGATGCAGAGTTAGAGGAAGCTTGCTGCCAACTGAACCTTTAAACAATCATTGTGACATGAACTATGCTAATTGAAAAAACAACTGTTCATACATTTTCATGGACTTTTATTTTTAGGACAGGCAATAAGAGCTATTAGGTTTTTTTGTCTGGTCAGATTTATTTCATTTTCTTTTGGCATACAATAAAAATCTTCAGGATGTTGGTATTGTTGGCTACTATTAGGTTAAAAAAATGATGTTAGTTCCAACTGGTGTCATGAACTGTTGCATGTGTTCATGGGGAAAACAGACAAGGTGTACAGTTTTTCTACAGATACTTGAGAAAATAGTGGAATAATTTAACAACAGTATTCTTGAAAGATAGATTGAACCAGATTTACACTTTCTTTTCTTTGTTGGGTGAATTTTATGATTAGACAAGTCCAGGAACCTGGATAATTTGTTTACAAAAAGCTGGACATGTGTGGTCTCCGATAGTTCATAAAGTTAGGAACTTTTATTAATTATTAGCTGATATTTTAAAAAAAACATGAGCAAAGGATAACTTTAAGAAACCTTTATCATGTTCTCCAACACAGAATTGTACTCACAATTGCAATTTTTAATAAACAAATAAACACATCAGCCTTGTCTAGATGGGGGCTTAGAGTTCTGTGAGCTTGGAGGCGTCTGATAGACCAAAACACCCAAACACAAGGAAGATGTGAACAGACTGATAATTCTAATTGTTTTTTATAAGAAATGCACCACGTGCTTTAAACTTATAAAACAAACAAACAAAAATCATCCGGACTGTTCCCAGCAACAGGTTTAACAGGGTTATTCACCATTAAATTAAAAATAAATACCTTTGGCCAGTGAAAACGGTTATGTAGATTCATGTGATGGAGGTATTATTACAGAAAAGTGTATCAAAAATTTAAAGCACATGTGCCACTTTTAAGATGCCCCCTTCTCTTGGGAGCTCCATGCTTTTTTAATAATAAGACAATGCAAGAAGATCTGAAGGAGCCCAGTGAAAATTTCCATCATTGTTTCATTTTCATGTGTTTGAGACCAGCCTTTTTTTTTTACTGCAGTGGTTTCTGGCTGTGAATAGATTTTGCGGAAAAGGAAAACGTGCCTCGTGTGTACTAGAAGGCTTTGCTGTTGGTGTTGCCGTGCACAGCAGCTGATGTTTATTGTGAAAGGGAAATGAACCGTGTCGTTCAAAATGTTTTCTCAAAACCAGTAGTAATTCAGAGTTCCAAAGTGCAGCGTTTTAAACCTTGATACAGCATAATACTGGACAGAATGTGCAGCTGCTCTTCCTCGGTGGTCCTTGTGTTTTTGTGCCGGCACTCTGTGCAAGGACATGCATTCGAGACTTTAGCTTTCCCTCCTTTTTTGATTAAGACTCCCAGAAAATGAGGAGTTAAACTCTGAACTGGGCAGTTTTACCTGACAAATGTTAACATGCTGTTTGAAAGGCTTCTCCTGAAGTTTGACTTGTTTTGTTGTTTTTGGCTGTGTTTTAGTCTTGAGTTGCTGCTGCTCACTACATTGCTTGAATCCTTGGCTCCTTTTCAGCTAAATTAGTCCTTCATGTTTTTATTTATTGTTGCGACAACAGCGGTAATTAATTAATTCAAATTTAGGGACTGTTTGGTTGTGTAGATGGTATAATTTGATGCGGGCCTGTTTCAAGTCTTGCAGACTGTAAGTCCTTCACTACTTTGCAGTGATCCACAGCTTTGAATCATTTCTCTTTCTTGTATTTGGAATTGTCTCAGTTGTCATATTGACATGAATGAAGACGAGAGATGACTGGAATCGGTTAACAAGCCATTTGTTTGAGTACAAAAGCATTGAAGTGAGTAGCTGTGATTAATGCTTATTAGCCCCTTTATAAAAAACAAGTGGATGAGCATCTTATGTGAGACTGCATCACTGTGGGAGCTGCGTTTGATGCTTACTACCTGAAGGGATTCCAATGCTGCTGAATCAGAGATGACAGCACTTAAAGGCCATCAACACCTGCAGATTTCGAGGAAATGACGGCAGAGGCAAAGCGAGCTTTTCTCACATTTGACAGCTTCAAGTGCTGCTCTTTGGAAGAATAAAAAAATGTTGACTCTGTGACTGTCTTAGATCTTTCGCTTCTTGTCCTCTTTGTGTTTGTGATGAATAAGGAAAAAAATCCCATGTTCTGCCAACAAGTAGTGAGCGAAATGATGTTCTTCCCTGAACTTTCACTTCTTTAATCATGTTTTCATTTTAAACTGAGGGATTACACGGTCTGACGGTGACACCTTTCAGCTCCTTCTTACTTTGGATTTTAAGAGAAAAAAGGTTTGACTTTTGATCAGATTGACGACTTCATTTTCATTTTTTATGTTCCCATTTCACAAAGAAATCACCCTGTTTTTTGTTTTTTTTTATGATTAGCTGCCTTTAATAATGCAGACCCTGCACTTGTTCCCTTTTAACATATTTGTCAACAGATGCTGATCCTACTATTTTGTGAAGCTGAAAGCACTCAGCAGGGACAGAATACTTAATTTCTTTGTGTTGCTTCCAGTGAGAAGGATTAGCTCTCTGTTGTTCATTATTCCCATCACAAGAAATAATGAAATAGGCTGTTATTTTACACCATTGGCCTCTTTTATGAGGAACAATGGTAGAAATGGAAACATAAATAGAATCACAGGCCTACTTGATTGTCTGCAACATTGTCATTTGTTTGCCGCGATCAGAATTTTTCAACGCATCCTTTAGGAAGCTGTGATAATTAAGTTTTACACAAAGAGTCTGTAAAACTAAATCAGCACTACAGATTACATAATTTCTCCCCCCCATCAAGGAGATCACTGTGCAGGATGACAATGCTGGCATGTTGAAAATGAAAACGGACGCTTCTTGTCTTTTCCTGGACACCTCGGGGATGTGGCCTAGAAAAAAGGTCCCCGCAGGGCTCAGGGGAGGGCACACATCCCATTTAGCTCAATTAGCCTACGCCTCGAATCACAGCTATTACACATAAATCACATCATACGGGAATTATGAGACTTCTGACCTCCTTAGATGGAAAAGCATCTCCATGTGAGGACAGTGTAGAGCTGGATAGCAAAGCAATCACCCAAACACTAAAATCTGCATCTTTTTAACAGGAAGTAGGACCCCAGACTATGTTCTTTGCTGACGACTTTGTTAGAGCCTAATCGAATTGAGAGTCACTCCACAAGCCCAAAACAAGGCCCATCTTACTGATGCACAAAACTGTTTTTGCAGGAAGAAAATTAGCAAAGCATTACGTTCTGTGGAAGTAAACAGAAAGCTGCAGCTGTGCTGTAAAGATGAAATAATGAAAGGAAATGTAGCCTGGTTTTAGGTTCTCTGCACTGATTTTAATAGGATTCATTTAAAATCTTAGGGGTTTGTAGGCTTTTAATGGCTTCTCTTGCAGCTGAATCTGACCTTCTAGCTTTCGACAAGCCTGTGCACTCTGAGACCCTCTGTCAAAGGAATATTTGTGACCGAAATACGGCTAAAAAATCTGAGGTGACAGAGCTGTTGCTGTGAAAGCACCAAAGTTGCAAAACAGGCTGCCTGGAAAGATTAGGTCAGCAGGTTCAGTGATTTATTTAAGAATCACTCCTTGAATTTTAAACACTTGAGGTAAAGGCTTAGCTCATTTCTGACGTTTATGTGCAAGAATGTTGATAATAGAAGCGACAATAAAGTAAGATTATGTCAGTTGTCAAGATCAGGGAACAAAGTGGAGATCTTCCCACTGATTATGTTTCATTTAGAACCTATTTTACTCAAAACCACCAAGCTGAATCTATCACAGGTGCTCTGCGTGGACTTTATAAGCAAAGGTTTTTGTCCACTTACCCTACTACTCTCGGCTAACCACTGGGAGCCTTTTGAGTGTTTGACAATTGTGGAAAAATGAAGCACAAATCAAGGATAGACTGAATCAGCAATCACACAGCACTGATTCACAGCCATGCAATCAATAATGGCATAAACAGTTACTCAATGCTGCATTTAAATTATTTAAAGTCCAGTTTTATCTACATCACTCACCTACATGCTCAGGATCATCAGACAATAAAGCCGACATTTACTATTCATAGTGATTAAAAACAGAGCTCTGTTTTTTATCGTGGGTTCTAAAGTTTCAAGAATCCTTGATGAATGCTTCTACCTTTAGAGTTTAGGTGACTTTTGTAAGCACTGGGGTACCTTCAGGCTTTACCCGAATGTGTGTAATTTAAATATTTTTTATTCCATTTGAGTTCAGTCACTGAATAGAAATATGATTTGACTCTATATTGAAAATCTCTCCAGAACAAAAATGTAATTACAAGCACACAGTTGCAGGGATTATTTCGATATATTTTCTCTGGGAGCTGCACACTGGATGTGGTTCATTTGTTTTTTTTTTCATTATTAACCTTTATTTAGCCAGGTTAGTCGATTGAAAACTCGTTCTCATTTACAACAACGACCTGGCCAAGAGGCAACAGCAGGGGGCTAGATAAAAAAAACAATCACATAGAATATGATATGCTAATATGCCTTTTCAGCGACTGAAACAAATGCAGTTTGATCATGTTAATCAGCTCATCAAAGTCATGTTGATATGACACACAGTCATATTTCTTGAGGTTGCCACAAACATTTTGCAGTTTAAATCCATATCTTTTTGTGTGGCATACACTCAGAATTTCTGTTTTCTGTTGCTTATAAAGTGAATTATATCACAGCTTTACCTCAGTCAACATCACCCAGGAGTCGGAGAGATCATCGTTAGAGCTTTTTATAATTTATTTTTCTGTCATGGACCAAAAGATGCACATCAAAGATTAAAAGCAAAATGCCTGATAGAATAGCAGTGATGCAGGGAGGCACGCTTCATCATTGTGAGTAAGTGGTTTAGTCACCTGGCACCAACTCAGGTTCTTTATTGCTCACTAATGAAATTAGGGCTGTTCTTCTGAAGCCAAATACAAAACTTGGAAGGTGCTGGAATCATTTGCAATGTGAATGCATTATTGAAATAGGTTGCTCTTGTCTCCAAAGTAGTCTCTCTGCTCTCATAATGTTTTTCCCTTGGTGCACAGGCTAAAATTGGAACGGAGGATGGAACATATTTTGTTTTCATACATGCAAAGGCCTGTTCTCATGCTCATCTTCACCTCAGAGACTCTATATCAAAACACTGAAATCAGTTTATCTTGCAGAGTGTAATTTGAATTTTATTTTTTGTTTGTTTTTTACAGAGCAATGTCTTTCATTGGTTTGCTTTTTGTTAGAGAAGATTTGGACTCTTTTGGAAACCATGGTCAATATTTTTCATGCCATTTATATCTCTCTAGATGTATTTTTGTAGTAAAAAAATTTATTCTAGTTATCAACAAAAAATTTGAATGCTTTTCTAAATCAAAATAGTCTTCAGTCACATTGATGGCTATGTGTAGTTGTACTAAAGGACAGTGACAGCTCAACTAAGTGCTAAGGTTGTATAATGGTTTAAACACTTCATAACTAGCACATAATACATCTGAGGCTGATGGGATAAAAAGTGAGATGGCTACCAGCTTGTTACCAAGTCAGAGGATTACTAAGGACAAAGACGTATTAGACCAGAGCTACCTTTTTGCAGCAGTGCATTGCAAAACACAAACGCTCAAACCATGGAAAGGTGGGTATCAGGCATTTTGCTTTTAATCTTTGATGTGCAAACTAGAGGAAAGGTGGCTCATTAAAGGATTTGTGTTCTAGGGACACTTAAAGGGATGTTGCAGTGGAATTCTGTGGAAGTTATGAACAAATAGTATATTATAACTGTTGTGTAATTCTTTGAACAGCCTCAGTTTTGTGTACATGGAATTCTGTGATCATTTGTTAGCACCACTAGTAATAGCAGCTAGCTGTAGCACTTCCAGTGCAGCCTGTGCAGGAATTTTGTACTATTTCTGTTGAAATAGCCATGAAATTTTAAACCGACAGTGATGTAATGGTCTAAAACATATTTGCATGAAGTGGCATGAAATTTTGAAGACTGGAGTTGTTTTAGGATGGCTGTGATCCACTTTGGAAGTGGGTCACCTCAGAACGGATTGACAAGCTAATAATGGATTGTTTGTTCAAACCCATTTTCATCTCTGCCTTCAACAGTTCAGACAAACGTTGTTGTTTAAACATTTATACTGTTTTCAGTTTTGCATTACATGGTGATTTGGGCAGAAATATCATGAAATTCCTGCTGGAATTGATCCCAGGCTGCACCAGAAATGCCTACAACTAGCTGCTGCTATCTTTATTTGTGTTTGCAATTAACCTGTGTAAATAATACTGTAATGCAAAACTGACAGCATTGTCTAGGTTAATTAAAGTAGCATTTATATGAACTGCTATGATTTTTTTTTTTAAATTGGAGTTGTTTTAAGTGGCAGCAGTTTTGTTCTTCAAAATTTTGGCCATTCAACTCAAAAGATGATGTTTTTTGTATAGAACCCTATTTCAAAATGTCCCTAATATACCTTTAATATACATTTAAATTTGCTGTTTAATAGGTGCTGAAAAAATTTGACCATGACCAAAGTGGTGAACTGAAATAATCATCTAAATCGCTCTTAAACTAGCATGTTCTTTTGTTTGTTTTACTAATCTTTAATACAAGATTTTCTCTAGACTATTGTTGTTATTTTGTTTGAATCTAAAGTGATTAAATGTTGAGCTATGATAAATACAGGCAAGCATTTGCCAGTATCTATTTCCTTTTAGTGAGTGTCTAAAATGTTAGGCGAATTAAGGAAATGATCAATACCTAATGAGTCTCTGATACAATGAACCAATGGAACCAGCTCACTTGTGATTTGGATGGTTTATTTGTCATCTCGTGGGACATGCTCTGTCTCAGCTCAAGATGTGGTGAGCTGCAGAGAAGGGACTTCTTCTTAGTTTGGGAAGCTCCTATGTGTAGGCTTAAAGAGCCTAATGATGCTCAGTCTTAACAGACATTTTAACAGAGAAAATGTTAATAGCTTTACTCTGACATCGCAGTTTATGGTGCGAAACGTAACACCCTGAGTGGTGCTAACAGTCTGCATAAACGCTCAATCAGCCTTCCTTAATAAAAGGTTTAGCATACAGTATCTCACCTGATTTCCCACACAGCTTTATCATGAGCATATAGCTTTAACATGAAAATAATCCACACTGATGGCTTTCAGTAGATTTATTTCTAACTGGTAAAGGTTTTAAAATAGAATAAAAGTGCAGTAGGATGTGCTTTAAATAGAGCCCTTGCTAATCTCCTTGGCTGACAGCTATGAGCTGCTCTGCTGAAACCAACGAGTTACGTGTTTTAAATGAGACAACGTCCCGTTAATTAACACGTAAAAGCCCAAGAATGTGTAGAAATGGTGAGAAATGTGTCAGGCGGTTGTGGACGATTAATGCAGGCAGTCTTGGTGAAGGTGCAAACCTAAAATCTTTAAAGTCAAAACAACAGGAAACTGGCAGTAATATAGGACAGACGATCTGACACTAAAACCAGGAGTATAGATACTGGTGAGAGTGACGCTGCAAGAAAGACAGGTGAGCAATAAGATCTCTAGGGATTACTTTTATTTTATGACATTTGACCTTTGGCCCTGGTAGTAAGATCCTACTTTAGTGAAGTCAGTCAGAGTAACTCCTCTTTTCCTGCTCCGTGTCTTAGTCAGCACAAATTTTCATCATCAGATTCTTAGGGAGGCAAAATCAACTCATTTAAATGCTTCTCTGCATCACTGCTTAAGTCATTCTGCAGAAAAATCACAAGTTTTGAAGCTGTTCATCCAGACATTGCATAGTACAAACTATTTAATATTCAGTGAGAATTACTCACTTAATACTGAAGCTAATTAAGGTTCTATCAGTGCAGCTCCTCATAACACATTCATCATTCAGTATAAAAAATGTAAATAATATTACCAAAAATGTACTTTCCAAAAATCCAGACAGAGCAAATTAAAGGTGTGAATTGTAAAAATAAATACTCTCACCCATCTCTTCCTCTGTCATTTTCCCTTTTCTTTTTTTGTTTGATATTTCTTTTATCTTTGACATTATTAGTCCCCCTAGATCTGCAAAAATCCTCTCTTTGTATCTTTTAATTTCTCCTTTTTCTTTCTGTCCTCTCTAAGCCAGTGAAATTACAGCTGAGCAAACTTAATAAGCTGTTTTTGAGTGAACCTGACACCAATGATTAACATGGCAGCCATGCAATTTGTGATTCTGTGGTAGGGATGTTAAAGGTGTTTAAATGGAAAACTTCAAGAGTCTGCTGTACTCATACACGGTGGGGCTGTAAATTTTTAGGTATCACATTTTTATATTTATTCCAAATCTTGCTGTCACTTTTTAATTTAAATATATAACATGTGTCCTACAGCTTTAAGCCACCCTCCAAGCTTTTATTTGGATCCATATTTCTCCTAATAACCATGAGCTGGGAGGATGACAATTTTTTACCCAGCAAAGAATCACTGAGTAACATATTTTTGAAACAAGAAAGGCCTTGAACATGTAGTCATTGTTGTGTTTATTCT
Source organism: Kryptolebias marmoratus (assembly GCF_001649575.2). Lineage (NCBI taxonomy): Eukaryota > Metazoa > Chordata > Actinopteri > Cyprinodontiformes > Rivulidae > Kryptolebias > Kryptolebias marmoratus. The sequence goes on from NC_051444.1 coordinate 13,533,706, forward strand.
GTCTTTTTGGGTTTGTAGTGACTGTAGACATTCAGATATACTGTTTGTTAATTCAATTAATTTAAATAAATGTTACTTGGAGAGACTGAGTGTGACACCATTTGTTCAAAAACATTTGTGTTCCCTACAAAGCATCAGTATGAAAAGAGGGAAAACAGCTCTTTTGACTGACAAAAGTTGAGATTCTGTGATTTATAAAAAAAAGTAAAATGACAAAGCATGGTGACTATGCTGCTTTTGAATATATTGCATGCAGATATTAGATAAAGTCAAATCTAACAGTCATTATGGTTGTCATTATTTTAGTTTAGTTACAGAAAAATCATGCAGAAATTGCACGTTTTCACACATAAAAACATGTTAAATTAAACGCATGCTCTGCAAACTTTTCCTGTCTGGTTTTGAAACATTCACATCAGATTTATGTGAAAGTAGCATGTTTTCCCACATAGAGTCATGAAAAAGATGATAAATTCATGTGGTTTTCCTGTAAAAGTAAATATTTTACGATTTTTGCCTCCGACTTCTTGTTGATTTTTTCATTTCTATGTGTGTTTTTGGCATGACTTAAAGTCCTTTAGGGTTATAAATGAATAAAACATCGAAAGCTTCTTATTGTTTGGAAAAAAAAAGAATAATTTCTGTCCACTTACCTACTAAAGTTACTCGTGTACATAAATAAACTCACTAGGAAATGAAAATATGATTAAAGACCATTTAATCAAATCTCAAGTCAAGAGCTCACTAAGTCAAGCTCATGTTTATTAGTTTTTTTATTGTTATGATCAGTAATGAAGAGTTTTTGCACTGTGCAGCATGAACATTACGGCTTGTTTTAATTTTGACAATGAAACACAGTTATGTAATTGGCCTGTCCTGTCTGGAAGACTTGAAGAAGATTATAGTTTAATGTGGGGAACAGAGCAGCAGCCAGACTGTACCACCCAAACCAAACCGCCTCGCTGCATGTATGGGAGCAGTTTCAGCTTCGAGGATTAGGCTGTGTGACTACCATGAGATTGGGATAGCTTAAAAGGAAAAGGTCTGCAAATCAATGTTATTTAGCTTCGTATTTCAATCTTCCTGTTCCTCCCTTAATGTCATTCTGTCGCTGCTCCATTCCATTTATAATAAGAGGTCAGAGGTACCATATGCTGTGGCTTCCTAAAGCAGCAGCAGTGAGGCTCAGAAGATTAGCAAAATGGACGTGTATTAGTGCCTCAGCGCTCGTTGATATTACAGAGGCTGAGAAATCCTTCTTACAACAACGCTGGCTTCACAGCAGGGAAATCTATAGGGCTTTACAGAAATGAGAGAGCAGGCTCTTATTCTCACTCCAGTCTTTTCCTGTACTCCTCTGCTCTCTCCTCTTTTATGCCAAAACTTGAAAGTGGAGACAAAGCATGTTGGGGAGAGGCAGGAGCTTGTTGAGAATGTCACTAGAAAGAACAAGTGAAGGCACAGCAGTGATCCCGCGTTTACTGGTGTCAGCTTCGCTCAAAGTGGAAATCACTTTGTGATTTTTTTACTCACACGTGGGTCACATGTTTTATTCATGACTCCGATCCTTCCCTTTGCCATTTAATCACCATACTAATGAAGTTCACAGAGGTGCTCCTAATTGTCCTTGTGGGATTTTTTTGTTTGTTTGTTTCTGTTTTTAACCGCACACCTTTTGTGTAATGGTGTCTGTTAGTGCTAAAGAAATAGCTCATGTGTATATCTGATTTTGAAAGTTTGTGTGAATTCCTGCATCAGTGAGAGATGAGACTGAAAACTTTGCCGGTGTCAGGTGTCCACTGTGGTCTTAGGGTACTTTGAAAAGGCAAAAAGCTTTAATTACACTCGGATGCTGACGTCCTGTCGTGTACCTGCTGGCTCTGCAGATTGCAGACGGCAGTATCCTGTGTGTGTGTCTGCTATTGTGAGTCTGCCTGTGTGCAGGTCTTTTAGGATGAAGGGTTTACTTAGGGCTTTGTGAGATGTTGATTTCACAGCATAAATGTGGCTGTAATAACTCCATGACTCTCACCTGGGAAACATGCTGTGCCTGCTAATTACCCTGCAGCACAAAGAGAGAATACAAATACAAAATGTTAGAGGATAAAAATCTTCAGAGGTGTTTCACTGTTCAAAAACAAATTTTAAACTTGCCATTAATTGTTGTTGTTGTTTTATTGAAGTATTTCTGCACTGTTATGAATTTGTATGCTGTGATGTGAGCAGTAACCACACAGAAACACATGTTCTCATACATTTACAACCAAAGGTCTTATTGAGTTTTAAATGCTGTGTTTGTGCTTATATAGTTTATAAAGCTGGTTTACCGTACAATAATTAAGAGTGCTCCGCCTGTCTATGCGGTCCATCTTGGATGCGTGCTGTGGTCTGTGGTGTGTGTGTTTGTGTTGTAGGTGTCTTATTTGGCGTCCCCTGGGGAAGTGCGGCTTCTTGTACTGTTATGTGCGATGAAGGTGTGATCTTCTTGCTGAGTCCCGACAGCCAGCTTTAACAGCAGAGGATGCTGCAGCCTATTAGGCAGCTCGGGATTTGGGCTCTGCAAAGACATCTTGTGGCACTAGGTACCAATGACATGACTACCAGATACTTTCAAGTGCTCCTGGCGTTGGTTAACCCCCTCAAAACTGATGTCTGCTTTTAAATATTACACACAGACTTCATTTTGAATGTGAACAATCACTTTTCTCATGACTTGCCTAGATGTGGCTCCACTCTTTTGACTTATTTAGTATTTTGGATGAAAGTGGGCTCGGTCCCTAATTACTTTTCACACTGAACAGAAGTGAGACAAGGGCACAGTAGTGGGTCTGTATGAAATTCTGATTTTATGATGAGACCTCGAGTAAGAATACCATGGTTTCACAGTATTGCAGCATAAAAAATTAAAGCGTCATATCATTCACCTGCATTTATTTAAAATAAACAGAATGCTCCTACTGCATTTGCTAAAAAAGGGGTAGGCAACCCTGGTCCTGGAGGGCCACTATCCTGCATGTTTTACTTGTTTCTCTGCTCCAACACACCTGATTTGAATCAGTGTGTCATTAACAGGCTTCTGCAGAACATGAAGAGGTGATTTAACCACTGAATCACAACTGATGAACTGTTGGAGTCAACCAGATTCAAGATGGCTACCACAACTAATCAACCTCAGCAAACACAAAAAGGGGCTATAAGTCCATTATTTTTACCGGTTTTGACCTGACATTTAGCACTATAGCAAAGCCCTAACAGCTCCCATGACATTTTTGTGTAAAACTTTGACATGGAAGCTGGTGGGCAGTATGCATTTCTCCTAGAAATGTTCTTTTCTTAGTGCTAAGTGCTGGGTAATATTAGCCTTCTAGGTTCAAGATTTATTCGCAGTAGGTCCACTCTGGATGTTTCCCTTTGCTGAGTACATCCCAACCCTCCGTGTGTGAGAGCTGCTGCCACACACTGATCTAACTTTGATGGCTTGGCCTTTGTATAACTCACTCAGATATTGAGTGTCTTTGTCTTTGTTTCCTGCATCTAATACAAGAACCTACTGTTTGATTTGATCTTTTCAGCAAATTTTCAGGCATGATTATATTTGTTCTTTGCAGCAGGACATAGACAAAGATGTAAAAAAAAAGATTACAATGTTCACCTATCTTTCTTAAAGCAGTGAGGTCTTTTAACATTTTTTTAATGATTGTTAAAATACATTTTAATTAACAAGTTTTAAGTGTGTATAACATTTTATACACAATGTGACTATCTATGTAATATATAATATAGTATTTAAAGCGACCAAATTTTCTTTTGTATGACAAACCCTTCAGTTGTAGGCTACTGTTTCTTCAAAGTTTGCCAAAAGCAACTGAGTAAAACTTTAAAAAGGTAACAGAAAATATTTCTGTTTATACTTCTCATTGTATAGAACACATTTATCACATATGGCTCTTCCACTAATGAAAGTATCCTAATATGTTACATGTTTAAACAACTTTTTTTGTGAATTGGTTAGCATCTAAATCCCCAAGGATGCAAAATACTTGTTTAAATTAAAGGGCTTTTTGTACCAAATACTTCTGATATTATTGTAACTTTTGTGTTTTTGTCTATAGAACACATACAGTGTACAAATGCAATTACAGACAGCAAGACCAGTAATTGTTCTCTCACACTTATGATCCAGACCCGTCTGGATCTTCCTCTTCATCAGTGACTGCACCTCTCCTCTTTTTAGCTAAGCTCCTCAGTCCAGAAGTCTGCTGAGGTCTATTTTTAAACTCTTGCTATAGTGGAGCAACCGTGTGTGCGTGGAATACTAAGCGCCCGCTCATCCCCTCTCTAACTGTGGGTAACTGGAGTCGTCATTGTCTCACTCTCATACGAAGAACAGACGCTTCAATCAGGTGTCAGCCAGAGAGCTTTTGTTTCCTTTAAATTGTCTTTCCTCCTTTTCTTTTTGCACTTCTCTTTTACACATAAAACACACAATAAGTACAGTATATTGTCAGTATACCCCCTCCTTCTCTTTATTTTTGCCTCTCTTCAGCCCTTAAATATTCACTTTGTGTCTTCATCGTTCTTTGGAGGGGTGAACACTGTGATGAGTGAGCAGACTGGTTATAGACTGTTTCGTAATGTCATGACATCTCAGAAGGAGCTGCTGTGATGCTATGCAGGGATGCCTTCTGCTTACGATGTGTGTGTGTGTGTGTGTGTGTTTGTCTTCCAAAAGGGAAAAGCCAGAAGAGGTCTTTCTTCTTCCTCTTCCCATGGCTTTTAGAGAATGACTTCAGAAAGGGTTTAATATCTCCCACAGTTCTTTACTGCCATATGCTAAAATTATATTGTATTTGAGATATTTGTGACCAACCATAAAACCTATTGTTTAAAATTTTACTGAATACATTTACATTAAAACCAAAAGTTATTCAGATAGATAAAATTTCCATCCCTCATACGAAATAAAAATACTTGTTGTAGTCCCAGATGAACAACAAACCTTCCAACTTGCTCAACAACACAATTAGTTCATTTGTTTATCCATCAGTATGACAGCCCGAAAATGTCCTTTTTGCAGTTGACCAATGTAAGTTGTACAACAGTCATTGCTGATCCAAGTCGAGCTTCCAAGTAATTACCCTGATTACTCAGTCTTTCTCTACAACAGACACACAAATCTTCCCAACACACAGCCCATTTCCATTAGCTTCACTTCAGGTGATGAATATATTCCAGGCACGGTTTTCATCCATCACTGCAGCTCCAGTGGTCACATGAAATATGTAGCTGAAAATCTGCAGAAAAGCTAATTGGTCCGACTAGCTCTCAGCAACAGTGACATAGAGGATGTTTACTCTGGGTTAGAGATGTTAAAGCTCCTCATGTCATTTAAAGGTTTTCACCTCTCATTGGGAAATGTTTACACATAATTTCTAAGAAGAAATATTATTACGGTGGATGTTGAAAACCTTGTTACAAGAGCAACACACTCCATGATCTACAGTGCAGACAAGAGAATATTAAATCCAGATTACCTCTTGAGGTGAAATTAAACAGCTAGAGCTCCTAAACTCCCGACAGCAGTTTGACTTTGTGACGTAAACCCTCTGAAAGGGTGCACCGTGTGAGCTTTACTGAGTTGCTGATGCATCACAGCGAGGGCGGGACAAAGGATGGACTGCACAGCAGTGTTGCAGTGGATTTATAATTTGGAAGAAGAGCCCCATTTGAAATAGTTTCGAACGTTTCTTCCTTCTAAACGGTAAACAGGCATGTGATTAAATTCCTGAGTTTGACTGCAGATGTTAGACATGAAGGGAAGAGCAACACTTTGTTTTGCTTTGAAACAATCCTCAGGCTGATGAGATGCAAGCCGCAATACTTATTTTTTTATATTTCTTTCTTTTCTGGGCTTTTTTATCACTCTTACCACCTCAGTTGTTTTCGTTTTTCAGTTTATTTGGCAAACTCCTCAGAACCTGATCTGGATCTGAAATTACCCACATCGTCTTCTTACAGTATTTACACATTTACATTTATAGGATTAAAATAGCAGAAAGTCATTTAAAATGCAAGTGGGTTTTTTTTGTCCATTGTCCAAAACTTGGAAGCAGCTGTTTGACTGGAAAATTGTTGACTCTGAGGATTTCACTCATCCCAAATCAGCTCTTTGACATTTAAACAAAATCTTGCAAAGTCGTAGCGATTTAAACAGAAAAGCTACATATTTCGGATAAGAATATTTATCCTGTTAGTCTCTTTCTGATAAAAGTAGAAACAATGATCTGCAATTTTTATTTAAGCTTTTCACTGAATTTACCTCCCACAGCACAGATTTGCATTATAATACGTGAGTGAAGGCACTTGGGACCTCTCCTTACAACTGGCTGTGTCTCATCTCGTCACAGCATCTCTGTGTCCCACCCAGCCAGTGACTTTCCGCCGCCCTTGAATTTTTTAGAGATGCTGGGGGAACCGTGGGTCTCTATGGCAACAACGTTATTACATCACTTTTCTCCAGCTGTTGTCGTCAGGCTGGTGTTTGGCCAAGCTCTGCAGCAGCCCAACACTGACGCCGCAAATTCATTACACACACACACACACACACACACACACACACACACACATGCTGCTGCTGCTCCGTCCAAAGGCTTACTCTGAACTCTTCCAGCTACAAGAGCGTGACCATATGGGCCGACTTGTTACAGTGCAGCTGCTTAGCTCCTCTGAGGATTATCTTATGAGTCAGTAAATTAGTTTTTATCTGAAATGTTTTAAGTAAGAAATAATGGAGAAAAAACATCCCAGATATGTCCATCATTTCCTGCTTGAGTGATTGCATTTATAAAGTTTTCATTAAAGAGGTGAAAAACAAAAGTCTCTGTTTTTAAAGCAAGCTGTGATGGTCAGTATTTTTTTGCGGTAATAATTTGGGTAATTTGGAAAACAATGTGATTAATAAATAAATGAAACTGCATAGATTTTCTTGTTGTAATTACTTTTTGAAACTGAAATTAAAGAGTGTTAATCCAGGTAACTTCTGTACACCACCACAAGGGATACAAAATGAAAATAAAGTTCATGTAAAGCTTGAAATTGATCAAAAATAACATTTAAGTTTTTTGCAAGTCCTTTTGTCAAAAGCATAAGAGTCACTGAACAATTAAATGATAATGTTTGCCTTGAAGGTTCACAGAAACCGTAAATATGTGTTTTCATACAATATCAGTGAAGTGAGAAAGACCCACTGGTCAGCTCAGCCGCCTTAAAAAATGCAAAAACAAACAAAAAAAATAAGGGAATATATGTAAATTTAAAGACAACTAAAGTGGATAATCCCTTAATAGTAGTGGGCAAAACTGTCTAAAGTCAAGTCCAAGTGAAGAACAATCTTAAAAACGCATCATTGCATCAAAAGTTGTCATACTGTAAACTGGTAACACTAAAGAAACCGGTGTAGATACAGAACAAGGTGATCCTAAGAACTTTAACAGGCATCATTGTTTATTCTTTTTAATTTTTTAAGAACATAGAGACTCTTTTATTTTGAAAGTATTAGGATGCAAGGAAGAAAGTCCAGCCTCTTTCTATTCAAGCTCCTAGGATTAACACTCAAGAGCAGAAAAGGCCATGTCTTGACTTAAAAAAAACTCCCAAAACCTGTCCAGTTCTGGATCAAGATGAAAGTCGGATGAATCAAAGAGTATAAAGAAGGGAGAAGAAGGGGGTCATCATTCAAAGCCCCGCATCATCTTTCACACATGATGAAAGCCCTTTGATAAGAATCTGGAACTGGGTCAGAAGTGTTTATTGGTCTCATCGAAGAGCTACGCATTTTGTTGAGAGTGTGATAACATCAAAGGTACAGTTAAATCACATGGAGAGCTTCAGAATGCAAAAAAGTCAAGTTTTTATTGATCCAGTCACCAGGCCTTAACCTGTCCTGTTTTTCACTTACGGAAGCTCAAACTGATTTCAGACCAGCAACACAAGCAGCAACTAAAGAAAACTGCTGTTAAACTCAATACTTTATGATGATCATATTTTTATTTCTGAGTAGAATTTTAGCTCTAAATCTGTACTTTTGGCAAATTTCAAATGTAATTCATAAATGATTATCGTAAAACTCATTTATCCATTTGAATTACATTGAAAATCAACCCTTAAAAAAGGTGTAAAGATGTATTTGCTGCATCACTGGTCGGATAGTTGGATCTGTGCAAACCACAAACAATGGGTAAATTCATATAAGAATGCAAAATACCTATGCAAATATAAATCACAGTCATGCACATTAAGGAAGTTATAAGAGGTTCCAATAATGGCAGAAGAGTGAAGTTTGTAACGGTTCAGACCAGTGCTTCTGAGACTCCTTAAAGTCTTTAACCCAATTTGTCTTTTGCCTTGGGGAAGGTTAGTTCTTAAAATGCTTCACACTGTTTAAACGGGGTTAAATGTCTGTGTTAGCCTAGTTTTCAGTCAGTCTGGTCCCTGTGGATGTGTGTGATAGATGGCCAAGTTGAAGCAAAAAGACCTGCTGTGATGTGCACATACAGAGAATGAGGCGGTGATTGGTACCGGAGGGTTTGCAGCGTCGGGCTTTGTCAATTCCGTAATTTTAAAACGTTCTTCTTCCTTTTTTTTTAATTTTCCTGGTGTAAAAATGTTGAAAAATGACCGTATCTCTCAGCTACATCATTCATCAAGTTAACACTGCTGCTGCAAACAGGACAGAGTATCCCAGAAGGCTGTGTGCACTTCCTGCTTTCAGCTCGGGTCAGAGTGACCTTGCTGCCTGACTGACTCTCGTCACTTCGACTTTGCTCCTCGGCCACAGAGCATCAACATGTGTGCAGCTTCCCACAGGCAACAGAGTCTTACTGAGTGGGGGTGGGTGGTGAGATCAGTATCAGGTAAGCTGTGACATCAATGAGAAGAAAATAGGAAAACAAGAAGAGAAAATCCACTTGACTCTGTTTTTACACAAACGTCACTAAAAAAATAAGTAATACCACTATGGTTTTAAACCATCACTTTATTTCTACTTCTAGTATCACTAGTAGATCTTAGCAGATTTAAAATAAGACTAATGATGTCAGCACACCAATCAGCTGCCTGGTCATAGGTAGAAATTAAAAATGTATAAATTCTTAGGCGGTGAGGTGTAATGCAGCAGAATGAGAGAGGAAGTCCACGCAGATGTGCTCATAGGGAACACGGAGGAGGGAGAAGATGGAAGTACTGCAGAAAAAAAGAGATGATTTAATGTAAAAAGTGGCAACTGCTCAATGGGAAGCAGCATTTTTATACTTCTTTTTAAAATCAATTTTTATCTTTTCTTAAAAAAGATACAGGAATGTAATATTTTTATTTTAAAATATTGTCTTTTAGGGTGTAAATTATAGGACTTTACAGGAACAAATGATTAGTATATTTCTGCGTTTGGCAACAAGAACAAAAACAAATGCAAATATTTCTGCATAGCTGCTGCATAAGGATCTGTTCTTCATTTATTATACATACTTAAAAGATTACATAACCAAATAAGCATACTACTGTCTTTTTTATTAGTATGCGTAGATTTGAATTTGTTTGCATTATTTTTGCATCATTAGTGTCTCACTAATGTTGTTGCTGATAAATATTCATAAGTCTGGCCCAGCCATTGTGTTATACTGCATTTGGATTAAATGGTTTTTCAATCAAAACTTATCTGGAGATGAGTTTGGGTTTAGGTTTGATTACTATCAACCCCAGCTTGTTAATTAACAATTACTTTGAAGTTACATTTATGTTATAATCTTACTGTAAATATATGTCTTTCAAGTATTCAGTCCATAACTGTTTGCATGTTATATTATTCATAACTACCTTTTATAATCTGGCCGCAGGTGTTTGATGTAAGAAAATGTATGGGTTTGACATTCAGAGATTTCACACTGAGTCAGTTTTCAGCTTTCTTCCAGGAAGCTGTTTGACCTTGAGATACTTCCTCACGCCTCCCCATGAGTCATGTGACACATGTAAGAGATGTGAACTAAGTGGTTTGACTTCAACTAGTAATATGCCCAGTATTAAGTGATTATTTTAAAGGGAAGTCAGTCATTATTGGAGTTCAAGCTGCTGGATTAGTGTTTATTAATATTTATATAGAGGTATCTTTTAGACCAATGAAAGACAAATACTCACATTTAAAAATGCATTATATGTCAAAAAAAATTCAAACACTTCTGTTATCTTGTGTTCTCTTCGTTTTATTTTGAAGACAATTTTTTTTATCATTATTTCAGAACAGTACAGAAGTGAACGAGTAAATAAACGAACATTTATTGCGTTCAAGCTTTGTGTTTTTAAGGCAATTAGCGTCTTTGAGCTCTTTGGTGAAATACGAGCTGGTTTCTACAAGTGTTGCATCAAAATCCGATTTTGGTTTGAACATTTTCACCTCCAGAAAGATCAGAAAACGCTGCTGTGAGTCTTTTCATCTTCCCTGAGCTTCTCTCTACAGAGCATGAATATGCCCTAGTTGTCGCTCATTAATTAGTCAGTTCTGACTTTGCAGAAATGACTGACCTCACTTGTCTACCTTGAGATTCTGGATGAATTGTTAATTTATTCTCATGTGGATAAAAACCACCATAAAAGTGTTTACTGTGAGCATTTTGCCTATGTTATGGAAGATCACTGTGATGTTCATAAAGTGATTCATCAGCGCCATTATTTTCATTCGAGGGCAAAATTTCCTCTGTAGATGGAGCAAGAGGCACATCCGTTCAAAAATACTTCTCTTCTTTTGTGTTTACTGTTTGAGTTTAACTTATTTATTGAAACTCTGCAGTGTCCTTTCACTGTCCTCCCTCTAAGTTCCTACCTAGAGGTGCTCCGAGTTCGTTAAAATGTATTAAATCATTCATTGAGGTTGCCTCGGTTTCTCACAGTAACGAGCTTTAAGTGCAACATTGAGCTGCAGAGTTTGTCCTTAGAATTTACAGACTTCCATCATCATTTGCTACATGTAGCTCTATCCAGCCTGAGAAAACGGTATGCAGTCAGCACTGATTAAGGAAAAACCACAGGGGAAGAGCAATAATTACAAAGTTTTATGATAATTTAGCTTAAAAGTTTAAAAAGACAGTAGGAATGTATTTTTTTTTTAAAAGTATCCTAATAACCAAAGTCCTGGTTGTCCTGTTAGCTGACTTCATCAAGGTTATCCTTTGTTGCAGATGTTGTGCTTTAGATGTAATCTCTGATGTGGTCATCAAGCTGCGATCTCCAGCAGGCACTGAAGTGGTTTGCAGCTGATGGTGAAACAGGCAGGATGAAGCACAACACCTTTAAGATTAGATCCTCTAAGTCTGAGACCATGGTCCTAAACCTGAAAAAGGTGGATCTTTGGTTTGGGAATGAGTGAATGCCCAAAGAGGAGTTCAAGTATCTCATGGAAGTTAGAGTAGAAAGGAGCAGAATATTGATAGATGGATTGAAGCAGCATCTGCAGTGATACAGACACTATACCAATCTGTCAGGATAAAGAAGGAGCTGAGCCCAAAGGCGAGGCTTTCAATTTACCAATTGATCTACTTTCCAATCCTCATTTATGGTCATGAGTTATGGGTAATGACCACAAATGGGAAATGAGCTTCCTCCGCAAAGTGGCTGGACTCCCCCTGAGGAAAGGTGAGTGTTTGTATCGCAAATAAACAACAGAAGATCAGTGGGTGAATGGATATATGACATGACAAATAAAATAAAAAATGTGTTTTGTGAGTGACAGAGGAACAAGCTGACATGCTTGTTGTGTTTCAGGTCAGTTTGTTAGCTGTCCTATCTCTTCCCTACACAGTAAGTCAGGCTGAAGTAATCTCAAATACATCTAAAAGTCAATTACCATCTGGGTGGCTCAATGATTTCTCTGTTTTTTACAGAGAAAGAAGTTTAATAATTATACCAAGGCCTGAAAATCCAATTTTCTCTCCATTAATCTATGCCAAATTGACTGACTCTGACTCAGGTGGGCTGTTTCATTCCAGACATCACATCATGGGTTTATTTGACTTTTTTTTTTTCACAGAGGGGAACCGATAAATATTAAACAGTTCAGACTATCACTAATCATTGTTGTTTTTCCTTAAAAGTATCACAGGATATTTGATGCTGTCAGTTAGCAGGATGGATGAGCTGGCCTCTTCATTCTTCATTACTTTAGATGAAACAGAATTGCTCACTGATGCTGTACAGATATGGTTTGAACAGGACCTGTTTATTTGATGCTCATCTTCCCTAATGCACAAAGGAAAAAGGAGACCTGTTTATGGTAGAGGTCTGGCAACACAGGATCTTCCAGATCTCTGCAGTCATCTGTCTTTTAAGCTTCTCTTCCTCTGTGCAGAGCCAAAGTGACAGAATTGTCTGAGGTACAGGAAGCTTTTAATTGAAAGACTTACACTGGAAGTGCTTGTCCTAAATAAATTCTCATCTCAATGGGACTTTCACTACTTAGCCTGGCACTTAGAATACAGTACAAGAAAACTTCGTTTTTGTCTTTATTTTACTGTTTCTCATTATCTAAAAGATCAATAAGGATGACAGCTGTAAAGGTAAAAATACAATGAATAAGGTTCATTATTGTTCATTTAAATATTTTCTCTCCAGGGTAGAAAATAGAAACTCCTGAGGTATTTGATCAACCCTGAATAATGATGAGGCACTGAACAAAATGCTTGAGGGATGAAGACTGCTGTTTTGCTACATGGATGGTTATTATTACCTATCATCATCGTCTCAATCTAACTGATTTTTTTTTCGGCTGCTCTGCAATGAACACAACACTGATACATTTTTTCATCATCGTCTCAATCAAACTGATTTTTTTTTCGGCTGCTCTGCAATGAACACAACACTGATACATTTTTTCCTGATTAAGCAGTGAGTGGACACATGCACATTTAGAGATTCAGTAAACAAAATACTAATTGGATTGATTTGCCATTTAATTACGTTGATGTCTGTCAAATATTTACTGAGCTTTTTTTCTTCTGGTCTTCACAAACTCCTGAGAAAAATAGCTGCTCAAGTGCCCTTTAATGCCCACCAGATGTTTGCTTTAGCGGTGTTGCACAGATGGTGAAGGTGGTCGAGCAGAGGATGATGCAGTGAATTCAAAAACTGGAGGGTGATGACTAACTTATACGATTTTTAGTTTAGTTAGACATGTGAACAGGTTGGAGATGTTTTTACACCCATTAGCCAGAACTGTATGGCCAAATGCTTGTTATTGTACAGAACCTCCTTTTTCTGCTCTGCTGTTTTTGCAGGGTTTGGGGGCCAAAGTTTGCAGGGATTTTTTGCTTGATTGTAAGCATCTTGAAGCAATAAAAATTTGATTAGCACTGCATATACATGCAAACGACATGTGACATGATTAATACTGCAAACGTAATTCATCACCCATCTCTCCTCCAAGGAGACATGTTTGCAGAAACTGTCAGCCTAAAATCTCTCCATGTCATCACCACTTATAGTGCCATACATGAGGAAGCTGGCATTTGCTGCTGGGTTATGAAGGGCATGTCTCCTCAGAGGGGAATGAGCACTCACAGTGGGGCAGGAGACAAGGCACTGTGTAATGAGACAGTTCAGCCCTGTGTGTATTTATATCTTTAAATGAAATATTAAGTTTGGTCTCACCATCCTTTCTGCCCTCCAATAAGCAGCAGAAGATGGATGGATGGCATTGCCTGCATCAACATTCATTCCAACCTCTCTGTTTGAGCTGCACCTTGGACTTCAACCTTGCAGTTTGACTGTGACACAAACAACAACAAAAAAAATGTTGTTTTATGCTGGTGATGTAAGAGGATCACCTGCTCGTTGATCCACCTGTCATAAATTTGATTATGTCAGACCTAAACATAACAGCATGACCTTTTTTTTTTCATTCTAACAGCCTGGTTTGCATGTGAGGAGTGTGTTGTTGAGCTAAGAGCTGTGTGACAGAAAAAAAGACTCATGGTTTGGCCTCTTAAGGGCTCAGTGAGTATCTGCAGCTAATTGTCTCCACTGCTGCTGTAAGTCGGTTTTCTGAATGCTGCAGCAGTAGTTCTTCTGACAGACTTCTTTGTGCTTCGAGCAGTAATGGAGCAGAGGCTCCCTCTCATGTCAAAATTCAAGCAAACCAGTAATATAAGAACAATGACTTTCACTTTAAACTTTTCCCCCTGAATTTTTTTTTCCAGATGACTAAATAATTTTCTTTCTCACTTACTGAAAACCTAAACCATCTGGGCTCATTATTTTGTTTTTAGACAATTAAATTTAACGCCATAACTTTCCTATATGCGATGGTATGTGCCTGCTTGCATCTATATGTATTTGTGCATTTGTTTTTTGTGTCTGTGTGTGTACAGTTTCAATAGAACAGCAATGTTATTAATTACATCAGTTTTAACTTTATTACGCTGCCACCTTTTCCGCAAGCATAAATTTGTTGTTTTTTTCCCCTTGCATTCTCACACTTTGTACTTCTCATTAAAGTGAAAAATAACACAAGAAGTCTCATCAAATGTTCAAAGAAACTTCCCGCATTTCTTTTGTGATGTTGCCTAAAAAAACTCAATTTCTGACTGGACTAACATGCAGTTGGTTCACATCAGCTTGTCAGCTTAGAGAATTTTATACATTGTTTTTTACATATTTTTGGATAAAGCAAAAAAATCTAGAAAAAAAATGTTCTACAACAGAACATAGGCAAGCAATAGTTCTCTTCTTTGTTATTTAACTGCAGGTAAAATAAGTATAAAAACTGCGCCTTTTACTTGCATGATTGATTACTTCCAGTTCTTCACTGTGGAGAAAATGATGCAGTTGTGGAAACAACTTTCTGTGAATTGCATTTGCATTGCCCTGAATCAGCTGAACCATGCTGAATGTTTCTGAATGTGCTCACTTTTGGCTGGTGCACGTGCTGTATTGTAGTTGAGTTGCATTTTAGTGATACAGCACAATTCATTCTTTGGCTTTCTTTGCAACCCCCTTGATATTTGCTGGCCACTGTCATTTTACACACTGCCAGCAAACAGTGTGTTTACATGGACTACAGCAGTGTGATTTCCTGTTTGCAGCCCAGCGTACATCTACAGTGTGGCATCCTAACTGTATGTTTAAGTATGTCGATAAAAAGGACCTAAAAGTTCTGTTATTTAAGTAACAAATACTGCTAAAACTTGGGCTGTTTTTCTTGTTTTGTGATGCAGACACAGTGAGTGCTCTTCAAATCCTCTTCCTCTAATGGACTCAGCAGTCTGAGTATATTGACGTGATGCTACCAGACTTTCGTAAAGCTATATGAGTTGGTTTGCAGTGACTCTTGTCATCAGAGATTTTTTATTCTACATCTGGAGATATATTGTGACAGAGCTGGAAAACCAACTACAGCAGCAAAAGGAGCACAAAAAAAGGCTGATGAGCTTGTCTCATGGCGCTGGTCCAGTTGTGGAAAATTCTGTTTGCTGCATTTGGTTTTGCTCTTGCTAAGACACGGATAAATATGTTAGGCTTACACATAACTACAGTTTTCTGAGCATTTTAAAATGTACCATGAGAAGCTAGATACAAGAAAGCTTTTTGTATTGTTGTTTGGGTAATTTTGTTTTGTAAGAAAATAAAAATGATGCCTGAATGTCTCCAAAGTAAATCAAATGTTTGTTTTGTAATGACAAATGACAGATGCTGCTGTTTATGTTCATGTTCTGATCTAATGTTGCTTAAATACAAATATATATATAGTATATACATGTTACTGGGTTTGATCCCTTTTTGCCTTCAGTACTACCTTCTTCATGGCACAGATTCAACAAGGTGTTGGAAACGTTCCTCAGAGATTTCGGTCAATATTGACAGGATAGCATCATGCTGTTGCTGCAGATTAGTCAGGTGCCCATCCGTTTTAGTTAAGTAAACTTTGCAATATCTTGATTCACTTTAAGCTTTAATGATATATGTCCATTTCAGTACCATTATTGTGACCTGTTGAAACAACAGTTTCCTGATACAATAGATATTTGTTTAATACCTAACTTATCTTTCAGTCGCTCTAAAATCACTAAATGTTTTTTGGCTTCATCATCCAGGCGGTGGTTAGGAGCTCTGAAATGGTTAAGGCATCTGATTAGAATGCCTCGTTGACACCCCCCACTAGGAGGAAACCCTGGGACAGATGCAAAGTCACTAGACAGAATATTTATTCTATCTAGCCTGAGAAATGCATCCCCCTGGAGGAGCTGTGTGTTGATGGAGAACAGGATGTTCAGGTTTCTCTCCTGGACCTGTTACTGCATCTCCAAAATCTGACTGTAGATAAATGAGAAAAAAAATGCACAAATGAAACAAAATTCCCAATTCACATTAATGCTGGGTGTAATGCAAACATTTTGATCCACCTGACTGATCTGCAAAGTTTAATTGATGTATATTTTAAATGTAGGTAAAGCATGACATTTTAGTCCTGTATTCTGCTGAGTGTGGATGTTTTTTTTAATAAAATCCTAAATTATCACAACTTAACCAACAGTTTGTCAAACTGACATGGGTCAACAGACTGAAATAACAGATTGGCAAAAACTCATTTCCGTGCAGCAGCAGTGTTGTCACTTTGTATTACACAAAATTCATTCCTGCATATGTGCATGAATCAAATCAGAATTGATTTTCAAAAGAATTGTTTGTCTAATATGCACACATTTTACTTTTGTTTCTCCTCAGACTTTCTACAGCTGATGGGAACCAATCAATCGAACATCTGAACATGGTGAAAACATTTTTGCTCTGATGCCCTGATCACTGATATCAACAGATGTTACTCATGTCTCTATCAGTCTGAATTTAAATGGTGTGTGTATAAATTGTTTATTAAAGTGACATTAAAAACAAAGAAAATATGTTCACAGAATTAATCTGTTCTGTTGTAAGAGTATAAACTACAGCAACCAGAAAGGTTTGATGGATAATTACCTTTGTGATTATTTATTTCTTTACCAAGTTGAGAATCACACAATGAACAGTGTCTGTTCAAACTGTGTTTTAATGTTTGTGTGCAGAAAGAAGTTGAAGGCCCTGTGTGGGTGGTAAACACTGCTCGTACGATGAGATTATATAGATGATCTGAATATGATAGTGGGCTGTGTGGGCCTGCAGATTAAGACACACAGAGTAGAAAATTGTTTGTATAGCAGGGTTTTTAGCACAAACATTTGCATACAAACAGTGTTTTGGACAGATTTATGAATGTCTAAAATGAATTTATGAAAACACCCCGTTTCATAATTGTTTATGAAACAAAGGTGCACAAAAAGAGATGGTTTCTCTGAAAGGTGGTTATTTTGTTCTGTAGGTAAATGCTTGAATGGAGTTTTCAGTGTGTGGGAAATAATATATTCTCAGCATCTTCTGAATAATACATGTTTTTTTTTTCCTGTTGTTTAAAAATACCACTTAAAAAAGACATTTTGGGGGAAAAAAAGCAAAAAACAAAATCATAGTGCAGTGATGTCCAATCCTACTCCTCAAGGGCCACTATTCTGCAAAGTGAAATAAACTAATACTTTTTATCTGAATCATATTTTAAAAAGCAAATGGATTTTATAATCAGTCCCTTAAAAAGATTTAGAAGTAAGAAAGAATGTTTATAATTATTTAATAAAGTTCAATTTACTTCACAATTATTTTAAAAAGTTTTGGGTTTTTACATTTGAAAGGTTTAGTTTTATATTAAAAAAACGATCAGAGCTGAAGCCCTGTGGCACTTTGACACAAATGTTCTTGAAAAAATAAAAAACCTTTAACCTGCCTGAGATATGGCTCTGGAAACATAATGCAGTTGTGAATGCATTATGTGTGTTAAACCGAACAAAACACAATGAAACTCAAAAAAAAAAAGTACTATAGAAACAATGACAACACAGAGCTTTGACAATGCAACAAGGAAAACCAGGGCTGCACAGGGGCAGCTAATTAATCATAAGGAACAGGTGTGATGACACCAAGAAGGACAAAACACTGGGTTCTATCAAATAAAACAGGAATGCATGGTGGCACAACAAAAAACCAGTAAGAAATCCAAAAAAACCTCAATCTAAACTTAAACCCATAAACAGTGACAGAAGAATCCCACAACTGAGGACCAAAATGCAAAACATTTTTTCTACATCAGTTTTTTTTTTTAAATGGACTTTTATGTCACAAAAACAAAGAAGAGAGAGAGAAAAAAGAGGAGATGACAGCCTACACATATAAATAAAATCAAAATAACAGATAGGACCAGGGATACTTTTACATTTCGACATATTGCTTTATTGCACAATACACAAGGTTTGATGGAAACAAGCAGTGTTCCTTGAGGCGTTTAGCTGCTTTCTCTCAAATCTTCTGATTCCTGAGAAGGTTTATATGCAGAAGTCAGAGTTGTTGTTTATATATACAATACATACACCGTTGAGACATATACACACTGAAACACATCTAGCAAGAGGATTAAAATTATGTTGTATATAATGTGAATTAGAGACATTTCATAAATATACATATCTGATTTTGGATGTTAGGTATATTTAGTTCCTCTTTGCTTCTATTGCCAAATATGATTTGCTGCAGACTTTCTCCAGTTCGTTGGAAATCGTACGTCTATCTTTATCAACAAATTCATTCCATAACGAAGCTGTTTTACCGCTGCTCTCGCTCACCGTTTTTATCCCTAAACTCTGATGGCCTGCATGTTATGGAAGTGCATTATTGGTCACATTGTCCCCAAAGGAATTGAACCAATTCATTCAAAGCACAAGTGTGCTGTCAGGTGTTCAGTGAAAAGATAATGAAAAGGATTTAGAGTGGAGGATCCATCAGTGCTTCGTTGTATGGGGGAAATGTCGACCTGTCTGTCTGTAAAACATCCTGTACCTTTGATGAAAGGAGATAACAATAATCCACATGAACGTGCGCCTTTCTCTGCATGTGTGAGGATGGGTTCCAGGACAGCTGATCTTGGCTGGGTTCTAATCTCCTCGTGTCCTTCTGAATCCTTGTCTGGATGCAAGCGCAGCAGAAGCGGGGCGCCTCCTTCTATCATGGGCTGGGATCACTGACACATTTGCCCCACTGAATGCTCGCTCAGGGTAACAGTATTGTTCTGTAGGAAGCTACAGAACAAACATGGTGTCAGTGCTCAGGCTTTTTGTTACAGCCCTGCTCTCATACAGTGTCAAAAAATTAGCCAAGGTCTTTACAGAGAGCGTTGTTAAATTTCAAAGACATTTCTCAGTGTATTATCAAATGTTTGTGAGGCATTCTTTTCACTTGCATGTGTTTTAAATCTGTCCTGCTAGGCAATTCTCTTTGAGATCTGATCAAAGTTTCTTGCTGTGCCCTTACTTGTTTATTTTAAGGCATTACCCCTCATGCATGACTTACAACCTATAGCTACGAAGTGTTTGATCATCCAAGTAATACCATCTGTATGTCAGCAGTCCTCCTTACCCCCTTAAACTGTCACAAAACGGATGGAAAAGCTGAGTAATTCTTGGATAAAATAACCCCAGGGTATTTACCTTTCATTTCTGCCACTTTGCATGAATGAAAGCCTCATTTGCTCTGCTCTCAGAGTTCAGGAGCATAGGAGGAATTGCTAAAACACTTGACAGCTTATTTATTTATTTACTGGTTTTCTTATATTCTGGATGCAGTGTTTGCACAGAAATCTGGCAGCTAACAAGAACTAAACAAGTAATAATATGACACCCCATACAATAAAATTCTACTTCTGCCAATGGCTTTTTTATAGACAAGTTACATCAATCCCCTGCTGAGCTGTTTACACCACTACTTTGGATATTGCTTAGAAACAAATTTTTAAGTGTAATTCAGTAAAATCCAGTGAATAGACGGAGATGTCAGGTGTTGTTATGATGCTAAAATCTTGGTTTTCGGTAAGGACCCTTATTCAGTGTTTATAGCCAAGCAAAAAGCTGCTAAAGACTGTAGCATCACGTAGTTGCTGGACTTCACTTACCCCAAATATGTGATTACTTTTTCAACCCCAAAAGCCCTAAACCTAAAACTATTTGTACCTGAGATCAAATATTGACTGCATATTCTGAAATAATCAGCAGGGGCTTCAGTCTTTCTATTTTACAAATACAGTCCACCTGTTTCCTCAGTCAAAATGCCTTAAAAGCAGCAAATTGACAACTTTTTTCTGTCTGAACAACTCATACATTGTACACCAGCACATCAAGTCATTGTGTCTTTAAGTTTATAGTTAATCTCAGAAGAGTTTGTCTTACAACTGGTAAATGCTAAGTTTGACCTCCAAAGATGGCGGTGTCAATCTTGTACCATCCCTGAAATTATTCATATGATTTTGCTGTAAATTCTTGTTTTAAAAGAAATAACTTTTTTTTAGCATCTTAAAGAATATTATTTAACTTTTTTTATGCTGCAAACATGTGCAACAAACTGAATCATTCACACAGAAGATTATTATAATTGTTAAAGTTAAAGTTTTAGGTTATTTTCCAGATTGTTATCCAGCAGCTTCAGTTTCGCTTCCTTCACCATAAAGTGTTTAACTGGTGCTCTTTGTCAACATCCTCTTGGTTAGGGACTTCAATTAGGACATCTCGATATTCACCAAACTCAGACCTGTTAAAGTAAAAGTAATGTAGACATTTGGATGACTCATACAAATTTTGTATAAATATAAAGTGTATAAAGTTTTTTAGTATAGATTTTTTTAAGTAATGTTTTGCTGACTGACCTCAAATCCTCCATCTGCTTTTTAACCTCAGTTCACTTCTCTGCATTAAACATTTTGTGCTTAGAATGTATTGAGTTGGCTAAAATAACATTTTATGAGCAATGTTCTGCTTTTTTTGGAACTGTTTTGGAAATCCAGTTTAGAGTGTTCCTGCCATTTTTAAATGTCTCAGTGTAAAATGGCAGTAATGGTATAATGTGACACAAATCATGTGCTCAAAATATCTTATGGCCAGAGTCAAACCTTCTAAAGAAATATCATAAAAAACACTCTCAGATGTTGTTAGTCTGCTGTAGATCTTTAAAAGGTTGTTCAATAAAAATTCACAACAAAAACATCTGGTTTCTACAAGACTTTTCAACTGCATGGTTCAGACTTTCTTTTCCTTTGTTTCCTTTCCTTTCCTGAGCACTCATGGTTTTTCCTATGTCTAAACAAGAAGATTTTGCACAGTTGAGCTCTGATTGTGAGCACCATTTCAGCATTACTCAGTCCCACTGGACCACCTTAAGGGCAACAAGATGACAGCATGCTGATGGCAAACATATTTTTAAGAACATTACTGCCTTTCCGTCTTGTGGCCAAGAAATGTTTCAGTGGAAAGCATTCTTAAAAGACCAAAAACCAAAGTGTATTACAACTACCATGTACTAAAACAATGTCAGAACTGATGAAATTGTTGTTTCAAAGGATGTCAGTGCATTGTCTTCGAGGGTGTTCTGTAGCTGAGACGTTTAGTGATATTTTGTAGTGCCAATATAAACAACTATAATGCCAACAAAAGTAAATACTACGCTTTTTTTGCATTATTTTACTGTTTGTTGTGCTGAAATACCAACTATCTCAATGCAAAGTAAAATATAGATTGTGTAAAGCATATACCCTCAGAGCTTTATTACACACCTTTTGTTGTTTCTTTAATAAAATTAAGGATATATTTGGAGACAAAATGCTATATATCCTGATCGATTCAATAAGTGTCACCTTGCTGCGCAGAAAGAATGAATCATAGATGTAAAGAAGTGACTGTGCAGGGGAGTAAAGATCAGGTCTAATACAATTTGCAGGAATGACATTGAAATAAGGAAGCCTCATTTACAAGCTGACTTGTGAGTCATCTCTATAGAATTTCCACTGAAGAGAAATTTAGTTGGTTCTCCTGCTTTTATTTTCTCCAAAGTCTGCACTAGTCTATAAAGGCTTACATTGTATGTAAATTTATTCATCCTGTGTGGATGACTTAAGAAATAACAGTGCTTATGAAACAAGGTTCAGGGTCCTTGGCTTGGATCGATCAGCGTTTTGAGGTAAATGGCTGAAATCCTTTTAGTTTCTATTATTTCTAAAAGATGATGAACTACAGTTTATCAGCTCCAGTCTCTTTGTAATTCCAAATATATTGTCAGCTGAGAAAATAGACATATTTTCTTCACAATTTCACAATGCACTGAAAATTTTTTAATTCAGCACCGTATTTCATTGGCAAGTACCACTATTTCATCACTATGAAACTTTATTTTAAATAAAGTGACATTTATGCAACAAAACTGAATAACTGTATGAACTGTATATGAAAAATGTGTATATATGAAACTTTATTTTATTTACATTCTCTTTTTTTTGCCATAAGCACTTTTAGTGTACATTTTTTTAAATGACAAAAACAACTAACTGAAACAAAAATCCACTGTCTTTGACTTCCGTTATTCCAAATGTAGAAAGTGCACATTACCATATCATAAGATTATAGTAAGCCATTTATAAGCTTTGCTGCTCACAGCCTTGAGGCAGCATCTTTAAGAACGGTGGAAATCAGCACAAAGATCATGCTGTGAAGCGTGGAGATATCTCTTATTCAGAAGAAGTCTTGTTAAAGACCCCCAAAATGATTGTTCCACTTAATTGCCTGCTGCTCAGAAACCTAAAGTTGGTGTGCAACAAAACTACACTTAAAAAAACATGGCTGAGCAACACTGTTAGAGGGGCTGCAAGAAACAGTAAAGTTTTAGGACTATTCTCTCAGTTGTTACAATTTCCATCCTCGAGCTTAAAATGACACCATCATTTATTGATGCGGTGTTTCCCGAGCTGATATGGAAACCCTCTCAATAATTAATCTAACGCAAAGCCTGGCGAGGCTGTAAGCGTGGCGTGCTGCCGCCGATGCTCCACTAAGGACCACAGTGATCATTTGCCCCCAGTCGGGGTTATTTCCATCTTGCCGTTTATCACTTTTATTATAGCTGTGATAAAACACTGCGCCTGCTTCCATAAAGCACTTAAAGGCCTCTGCTTGTTTAATTCATCCCTCTCCCGTCTCTGACAGGCCTACGCTAATCTCATTAACATGTGAGTCACTGTGGCTAATATCACCGCTGCCGGCTGCACACACCCTTATTCCACTACTATTCTTTTCTTCATCAAAACATATCTTATGATGGACGTATGAAGTACATGACCATTATATAAGTTTTCCACATTTCGGAGCCTTGCTGTCACAATATGAGATGAAAGAATTTCTCAGCAAAGGTCTGTGTGAGCACCACAAGTCAGTCAGAATTTGTTGTAAATAAATTACATATAAATATCAGCAAAAATGCTGAATTGTGTAGCCATTAATGTATGTATTACCCCCATTTTTCTTGGCAGAAGCTTTAAAACTTAACAAGTTTCTGTAAGGGGTGTCAGTAAACAGCTGTTTTCACTTCATCAGAGATGCTTGTCTATGTTTAGGTCAAAACATTCATTAAGATTTTCCTGAAGCCACTTCAGTGTACTTTTTAGTTAATTATAGAAACATAAACCTCAATGCTGAAGGAGTTTTTTTTACTGAAGTTTGTTTTATTTGAAGATAAAGTTCCAGCTTTTAAAGATGAGATGTTCTGTAAACTAGACTCGCATGCAGATTACACTCACTCTCCTCACAATAGAGGCTCGTTAGGGTCTTTGTTTGCCTGCCTCTTAAATGGGCCACTTTGTTAATAAGAATAAAGGCATTGATTAGCGTGAAACTGACTGGGTATCAAACTTAACGCTCCATTGTAGGTTTTTGAAAGCTGAAATCTGAGACCTCATCCTCTGTTTAAAGTTGGTTTCTCTCATTTGATGTAAACCGTTTCCTTTGCAAGAGAACATGGAGATAGTTGAAAACTCTAAGACCATGACCTCCAGCCCTTTGACTGCAACATGGCAATCTTTTTTTCTGTTGTTCAGTTCAATTTAGCTAGCTAATCTGCTGAATATCATCAACACATTAGGATGTATCTTTATGAGGTTGTAAACAAAACAATCTCCTGACACACAGCTGAACCTAAGAATTTTGTCTCATCTTTGCCAAGATAAAGACATTTAAAATACCTCAATGTTTCTGTGGCTTTTCTTTTCAGCCAAAGACCAACTAGACAATTGCAGTAGTGTGACTTGTCATTTCTGCAGCTACTTCTAACTAAAGTGGGTACTGTCATATTCATCAAGTCCATCATCCTATTAGTCTACTCTGCTCATGTTTCCACGACCTCAGAAGCTGCAGCTTTTCTTGCTGATGATGTGTTTTCTTCCTTACCACCCCCAGAATAATTAGCCTTTAATTGTGCTCCTTATTTGACCCTTACCTATTAAACCATAACCATCTGATGTTATTATGTTGCCTCCCAAATTCAGTTATATCCCACCTCCCAGAATGGCAACACAATATGGTTGCCTCACAGCAAGAAGGTTCAAATCTCAGCTGGGTCCTAATCTGTTTAGAGTTTGTGTTTCTGCCTACGTGTTTTGTATTTTTCAGCTGGTCCAATCTCCTTTGTGGTCCAATAACATTCATGTCAGGTTAATTGGTGAATATAACTTGACTGTAGGTGTGAGTGTTAGCATGCACGGCTGTTTGTCTCATTTAGCTCAGTGTTTCCTTTCTGATTTGCGTGGCGACCTCTGAATGTGTACCTGGGCTGCTATTTGGAACAATAACCAACACTTTCAGCCCTGAACTGGATAAAGCAGGTATACAAAATAGGTGAATGTTTTCTTGGGTGCAGATTCTTATAAACATCACACACACTAGTTAAGTTGCAGATCATTCAATTTTCCCCTTTTACAAATACTGTTTATTTAAACTAAATGATGCATTCATGCATTTCACATCACCTGACATGGTCCTGAAGACCCAGACTACTCAAATATTTATCAGCCACCTTCATGAAAAGCGGCCAATAATGCGTTTGTGCAATTTGTGAAGTGCTCAGCAAGTTTGGGATACAGCAGCACAGAAGACAGCTGGAGACAAATAACCATTTATATCCTGACAGTTACGGGAATTGCTGTGGAACTGAGCTATTGTATTGCTAAGCGATAACTTTGTCCTCTTTTGTGTTGTTATGTAACAAATTGATGACCGTATTGTAAGCTAATGTGCTCATTTTTATCTATCGCAAATTTCACAGATCTAACCCAAAGTGAGAGTTACCAACTGGCCTGTAGCAGAAAAGCTATGTTGCACATGCAGTTGAATAAGCCCATAAAAACTTGACAGTCATTTAATAACTTCCACTGATTTACAGAGAGCATCCATGAGAAACGCGTACGCTGGACTAACTGAGACGCACTAGAGCCATTAGAGCAGCCTGCTTGGTGTGTTTCTTGCAGGAAATAAATATATTCATGTCTATTCACCTAATATTTTAACAGTTTTATCAGGCTGACTTTAAGCTTTTTACTAATTGTGATTTTTCTCAATGCGATGTGTATCAGTAAGCAATATTTAAGCCATGTTTTGTATAGTTTATAAGATTTTTTCTCTTCTAAAGTCCAATTGTGATGAACTTCTTGATTTTAAACCTTTAAAAATGTAAGGGTCTCCATGTTTGATATGAAACCAAAATTAGTCCCACTGTGCAGTTTGTTTAAAGTGCTCTGAAACAGATGACCATTTGTCTCAATAGCAGGTTATTTTATTTTCCTTTTTATGATATTCTAGTAACGAAGGGGTTTTAATAATAAAAAAAGAAGCACTGATCTAATTATTCCCCTATGCAGTTCAGTCTAAGGAAGAGAAAACTGAGAGAGAAGCAGTTCACACTGAAATTACATAACTACAAACCACAATATGGATCTCCAGTTTATCTTCCCAAAAATGATAAAGTGTTGCTGTAACTGGGAACACACAGTATTTCCTCTCTGTAACCATTTGTATAATGCAGCTTGGCTCTGAGTTTGGGTCCCAGCAGGATGTTGAAGAACAGTTATCTTCAGATCAATAGTGTTTCTGCCTTTGTGTCCCAGTGGTGCCCGGTCAGCTCGCTGAAGTTCGGCGTGTCTCATTGAAATGCAAGACAACGCCACATTTATAAGCCTTTGGGCAAGCTGCCCCACTGCTTTGTCTGGTTGCTTTAAGTGAAGGTAGAAAACACGCGGTGATTGTATTGTTACAAACGGCATCTCGGGGCACACTCAGGTAAATAACGAGGAACAATAGGATTACCTGCGCTCATTGCAATGCAGAACAGAAACTCATCAGAAGTACATGCGTTCTTCCTATCTACAATCGGTTGTAAAAGCCAATAAGTCGATTGTGGAAAGTGAATGTGCTTACTCTTTGCTGTTGTTTTAAACAGTACCTCAGCTTGTTTTGTGAGCAAGAAAATCTGTTCTTTGGAGTTCAATACTCTTCATGAATGGTGTTTCCAAATCCAATCCACTCCCCTGCATTTATTCATGTTAAACTAAGATAAATCACCCTCCATCTTTATTGTTGTTTCAGAACTTTCAGCATGGACATGGATCATTAATAACGTCTGCTGCATGCATAAAATGCCCAGGATATTACACACTAATACATGAGTGAGTTCACCCAGCAAAGGAAACACACATTAACACTGTGATTAATGTGGGATGCTTTTTGTGTATAATCGTAGTTTATGCTACGCATGGAGAAAGTGGGAGGTGCACGGCTTGCTAATGTTGTTGGTGTTACACAGGTGTGCCGCTGACAGTTTTAACAGAGTGGGAAGAATTTGGGCTTTTTTTTAATGTATGTGAGAAAAGGTGTGTAATGTGTGTGAGAAAAGGTCAGACAGAATACGCCGCGTGTGTGAGCCTATTTTTGCTGCGGGGCGACTCAGCAGGCCTGTCCTGATGAGTCAGGGTGTAAGTCGTGACTGTGACACACAGACATACTGACAGAGGTGATAAAGGGTCGGCCCAGTGCATCCTGGGAAAGGTCTGCCCAGTGCACAGCTTGACATGACTGAACAGGATGAGTTTAGGTGGGGGTTGGACATTAAGTTGTGGTAGAAACTAAGATGTACAAAAAAAATATTATCACAATGAGTTTGAATAGTTTAATGTGGCTTATATAGTGTTTTTAAAAACATTGGCCTGTGTAACCCATCCATCTATCCATCCATCCATCCATCCATCCATGGAAATTTGGTTTTGGAAACAACATTTTAAAGTGAAATATGTGTAAGAAACCTGTTTATGCATGAAAGGAAGTGTATTTTTTTAACATGATTTCTTTCATCTCTGTCTGCATTCTTTATAACAGTAGCATACTGCGCAATTTAAAATTTTACCACTGGATAAATCTTCTTGTATTCTGTTGTTTTAGCAGCAAATGCAGCAGAATGAGGTTCTGATTGGATCTGGAAGAAAACTGACCTAGTGGAAAGTAATGTTTCAGAGGTAGAAGTTGTACAGAGTTGACTAATCAGAATCAGTTAGATGTGAAATTGCTGGAGCAGGTAAACCGTATAAAAATACACCACACACACACACACATATTTCAACTTGGGTGAAATATCCCAGCATGTCCTGAGGGTGTAGTTTAGGAATATTCTTCATAAATGTTAGAAGGGGGAAAGAAACTGGGGCTAAATGATAAAAATAAGTGGACTCAGGGACTAAACACATATTTTTGACAGAATGCTTACTAAGAATGTGTACGGTTTTGAAGTGATTATAATAATAAAAACAAATGGTCCCACTGTGGCTTTTTAGTCATGAATGTCAATAATTGCAGATTAACATTAGCAGTATCAGCTGTTCTGGATCTTTGTCATTATTGAATAATGTCATCAGGTTTGTTTTTTTTTGTCTCAGATCTAAATTGAAACTTGCATTAAGAAAAGATCCATTATAAATTCATGTTTAAGTCTTTAGTGCAGGTATTCTTCTGTTCACTGTTTTTCATATTGCTACTGTGCCTTACTGCACTGAGACACAGTAATCAGTCTCTCACGTGTTTGTTCTTCACTTTTCCCCTCACTTTCGTTTAGGTTTTGCCTTTCTCTTCCCTCTCCTGTTCTCACATATCTGCATTTGACTTTCTCTGACGGTGCAGTTTTGTGTCACCTATGAGAACACAGTGTCTCTCTGAAAGGACAAAGTGGAACATTACATTGTGTTCTTTACCTTCACAGAAACTGAAGATGTATTGTATATGTGCATGCAAAATGGAGAGGGGGGGAGCATTGAATGTACATCCATTCAGTAAGCTTGCACAATAGTAGCAGCTCATAAATGGGATAAGATGTACTGGATTAATAAGCTCACCAAGATCTTTTCACCCTCAGTGATAAAACCTGTAAGCCTGTGAATGTAGTTATAGCGCATATATAAAATAAATGATACTACTGGGTCCTCACTGCAAGATGGGTTTTGCCTCTTGGCCTTTCTGTGTGGAGTTTGCATGTTCTCCCCTTGCAGGCATGGATTTTCTCCAGGTACTCCAGTTTTCTCCTACAAAAACATGCACATTAGGTTAATTAGTAACTCTAAATTGTCCCCAGGTGGGATTGAAAGTGTGTCTGGTTGTCTGTTTCAATTGTCTCTATTTGTCCCTGTGATGGACTTTTGACCTGTCCAGGGTGTCCCCCACCTCTCACACAAAGACACCTAGAGATAAGTACCAGCTCCCCAAGACCCTGAACGAAAAAGCTGGTATAAATAAATAAATAAATGGCAGGATGGATGGAAAATACTACTGGGCAAATAATGTCTCCTATTCTGCTGAGAAGTTCATTTTGTGTACCTTACATATCTTACTTTCCATTTTCAGACTTTTAAATGCACAAGTTTCATGACTTACTACATGAAATACTACTTTTTATTTAAAATCCAAGTACTTTATTTTATTGTTTCACCCCAGGCAAACACACAATGCAACACTTGTCTTAGATATGTCAAATGTATACATTTTCTCATAAGGTTTCTTAGAAATAAATATTATTCATATAATAAAAAGTTGGTCATCTGTACTTGAGTCAATCCATGACAGATGCTTCCTTTCCCTTTCTGACTGTCTTTTCTTTACCCACACCTTCTCCTGCTGCTTTTCCAGGCATTTTACTGCAGCAGATTTTTTTTTTCAAGCTTTCACAGATGGCTGCTGCCTTAATATGAATATTTGATAGGCCTCAGATATCTCCCTTGAGAATAGTGAAATATTAAAACACTTTCTGGTGGTTGTTTGGACTTTTCAGACACCCCCAAAAAAAGAAAGGCAGGAAAAAAATGCCTCTGTTATAACAATATGTGTAGGTTTTTGAGATACTGTTTTTTTTTACTTTAAAATCTTTCATATTTTTTGATCCTCACAGTGAAGTTTAGACTTTTGGTTCGGGTGTTTGCGTGTTCTAGTTTGACGCTGATTACCTGGGAGTTGATGTCTGTGGATGAGAAATATTTCTAAAGGATTTGTATTGTATGAAATTTATCCTATTTCGTATTTGTCTTTCAGCGAGATGCCAAGGGACAGTACCTGTTTGACCTCATCTGCCACCACCTCAACCTGCTGGAGAAAGATTACTTTGGCATCAGATATGTTGATCCAGACAAGCAAAGAGTAAGTGTTAATTTTCCTAAATACTTCATGAGTTTGTCCATGATTTGACTACTTCTTTCCCATTTTACCTCTAAAAAAGAACCGGTTTTCTGACCATAACTCTTAACTGCTAAAAAAAGAGGTATCAAAGAAATATTTTAGGTTGTTTTATACTAGATTTATTTTAATATTAAATATTATAAAAAGCAATGTCTTCTCTCTCATTTTTTTAAACAACAGGTAGACACGACCATAGTAAAGCTTTTTAATCTGAATATTCTAACACACCTAAAAAATGTTTGTGAGTATAAGTTTGCATTGTATTTACAATAATGACACTTTTGTTTTCAATAGCTATTCAGCTGTAAATATAAATGAGAGTAATTCGAAGGAGGCTAATCTGCATTAGTTTTATACATTTTCCTAACATGTTTTAGTGTCTAAATTAGATTATTATAATCTGTTTGGTGTATAGCAACTTTTAGCATTTATTAATCCAATGATTTTTTTTTTCCATGCACGCAAACATTCACTGCAGGTGCGCAGATCTGTGGGTTAATTATAGAAGCTGGGGGAAAAAAGGCTAAACTCTTTGATTGGTAGAAATATCAGGGGAATTAACAATGTCTTGTGTAAATGTGCAAGGCTTCTGATTATTTGTTATTCTTGCACTCTTGAACTCTGAAAAGGATTACAAATGCTCTGAAAAGCTTGTAAATGTTACCCTCCTGCAGTCTCACAGGTCTCTGTGCACAATTAAACCATCGGCCTGCAGAACGGCTTGGAGACCAAGAAAAGCCCAATCAGTAAAAGGTTAACAAAGGCAACATTAGTGTTTGAGTTTAAAGTTACTCTGCCACTTTTATGATCAGTGTTATTATCCAGCTGATTAGTGACTTATGTTCAGCACTTTAACAAGAATCTCCCTCTCATCTAATTAATGTCTTTTATTCTAGAAAGCTTTCTTTGTATCACCCCCTCTTTGTGTTTTAGGAAGTCTAAATAAGGCTGGTTTGAATCTCTGATTATATGATAACTCTAAGAAGAACACATTTTATTATTACAATAACAAAATGAAAAATATTATATCACTTGGTCTAAAGGATTTTAATTAAAACAAAAATACTATTATCTACTACTACTGCTGCTAAAATAATGCTTTGTGGCAGTATTTATCATTAATATTGACATTTTAGCTATATTTAAATTTTATATTATTATATTTATTTTATTTAAATTTTCATAATTAAAAGACTGAGAGAACACAGTTAAATGGTGTACTGTGCTGACTGTCATGCTCTCTGTTGAAATTGGTATTTTCAGCTAAAATATCAGAAATTAGATTTTTTTTTAACAGCTGTATGCAAGGACAGAAACCCTAAATAATATTTTAGAAATAATCAAGCTAGGTTTATTTATATAATATGGTCGTATCTGTTTTTCTCTACTTTATGCTGGGATCATATTGTGTGGATTTTGGACTTTTAAATCTTAAGAAGATCTTTGGTCGTGAGCTTGAATCGGCGGTCGTTCAGTGAATCAGGCTCATTACAGTCGATTA
This sequence comes from Kryptolebias marmoratus, assembly GCF_001649575.2. Lineage (NCBI taxonomy): Eukaryota > Metazoa > Chordata > Actinopteri > Cyprinodontiformes > Rivulidae > Kryptolebias > Kryptolebias marmoratus. Next base: position 13,564,888 of record NC_051444.1, read on the forward strand.
AACACAACGTCAAATATGACGACAAAGACCAAGCAATGTCAGAAATGTTTTAGGACAGTTGTTCAGTGTGATTGCTGCTGAAACTGATGTCTCTTTCCCAGAGATGAGTGCGTCCACAGCTTTTTCCTTATCCTCCTTCACTTTTAGTCTTTGAACCTTATAATAAGAGCATCAGAGCCTAATTTCCATTAAATGTTGGGCTGATATCTCTATCAGATTTCTGTGGCGTACAGAATTTTGTGTCAAGAAACCGGACCATCCACTGTCTAATAAATCTGACACTGTACAGTGTGACACGGGTTACCATAAAGATTTTATAATATCAAGTTTTCACAGTGCGACATGCACAAGTCCTTTATAAGTTTTAAAATTACTCTGTTTGAGCTGACCTCGATAAAGGAAAACTGGGAGTCTAAAAAGATGTTATTATTAGGTTATTTCACCAAAAGGCACAGTAACTCTCCTTTTTGCAAGAGTTTGCTTCAAAACGGTTACTTTTAAAAAGAGAAATAGGAGGAGCCCGTCTGGTAGCCTAACCAGGATCTTCCCTGTATTGTGTGTATAGCCTTTTTTTTTTCAAAAAGCCAATTTTTATCTTTTTTTTATGAAGGCTGGGGAACAGGGCTTGGATGGGGTTGCCATCATACTCAGCTGACTGACAGCTCATACAGTTCAAACGGAGATGTGTTTTTCTTCTACGCTTCAACCCACCAGTGAAATATTTGTGCTGTATCTGGCTTTAAAGACAGTTTAAACTGTAGATTGTAATAAAAATTTGTATTGATTTTGAAACTGTGTTGTTTTTTTTAAAGCTTGATATAGCTTAAAACCAGAAACAGTTTTTATTGAATCAGGAGATGATGGGAGTAATTCCACTTCCAGTTATTGAGATAAATCATCATCATCCACTAAATAATCTTTTATAGAAGCTAAAGAATCTGTGTTTAAAAAGCAGACCTGTCCCTTACTTCTCGTTCTTTCCTTTGCAGCACTGGTTGGAGTTTTCAAAATCAATTGCCAAACAAATGAAGTGTAAGTGTTTCATTTACCGTGCCTCGTGTGTTTGAGTTCACTTTTAATTTATTTTTTTTTGTTTCGTTTTTAAAAGCCCTCATTTGATAAGAATAATAAAACCTGATTAAACAGTGCACAACACATAAATCATGTCCGCACACACACACACACACACACACACACACACACACACACTCTTCAGGGAATTCAGGATGTAATTTTCTTTTTGTCCTCTTCTCTCAGCCCAGCCTCCATTCACCATGTGTCTGCGTGTCAAGTTTTATCCACCAGATCCTGCTGCTCTGAAAGAGGAAATCACCAGGTAGGACTTTAAATGCCTCGATGGGCTGCAGGTGGAGAACTGTGGATGTGCATCTTCAAAAATATATTCATCTGGAGTATGCACACCAAACAAACAAGAAAAATATAATACAAAATGTGCACGGTGCAGGCATGTTCACACACACCATGTCAAGCTGAAGGAAAGACAAATTAAAGGGATATCAGTAAATGCTCTGCAGACTCACACTGATGACATATTCAGACAGTCAGGCGTTGTTCGGCTTCTTGAGTGAAGTTTACTTGAAGCGTATTTCATTATCAGTTTGTCAGTAATTACATAAATGGCATTATTTAGCTTAAGAACTAAAGACGACGTATTTGACAGCAGAGTTTCACACATAACTCCGGTCCACCTCGTCTGAGAGACAAAAATATGCTTCAGCAGCTGCTGTCATGTATTTATACTAAACCTAGGTGATTGCTGTTCTGAATTCCAGGTAAATTTTACTGTTCAGACTAAGTTGTGAAAACATTACAATGTTTTTATTTATATACATATAACCAAAGATCCTATCTTTAGTTGTATTCGGGGTTACAGAGAGAAAAGCAGCTTGACCAGAGTTCAGAGGAAGCAAATCTTAAAATATGTAAATAAGAGAAACTTGCATCTAATATTATTTGAAGCAGATTTGTTAGCAGAGAAGCTTTGCGTGTTTGTGTGTGAATCAAACACGATAAAAATCAATTTACAAAGCTCTTCAGTTAGCTTGCTGCTGATATAGAAACAGGGTCATAGCATTTTTAATGGCTGCTGAATGTCACAAAAACAAAGACAAACAACTTGGAAAAATTACTTGTTTTTCTTTTTTGTTGTATTTGTTAAAGTTTTCTCCCTCGGGTAGGAGGGCTGGTACAGAGCAAATGTAAAAGCAGGTTTTAAAAAAGCAAAACATCAGCAGAAATAACCCATTTTTATTTATCTTTATTCTCTGCTTTTGTGGTTTTTGTTTTTGTTAATTAAAAGCAAACCATTCTCTTCCGCTTATCCGGGGTCGGGTCGCGGGGGCAGCAGCCTAAGCAGGGAGACCCAGACTTCCCTCTCCCCAGCCACTT
>NC_051444.1:13570133-13623404 GCF_001649575.2 Kryptolebias marmoratus
ACGTCCCTAGAGCCAGCTTCTGTAGCCGAGGATCAGACCGCCAAGGTCCCCGCCTTCGGCCACTACCCATCCCACATTGCACCCGACCCCTTTGGCCCCTCCCATAGGTGGTGAGCCCATGGGAAGGGGGACCCACGTATCCTCTTCGGGCTACATTTTAAGGAATATCTCTGACTTTGGGTCACACTTTGTAAAAGTGCCCAACAGAAGGAGCCTGAATGTGGGGGACAATCCAAGTTTTTCCTTTGTGGTGTCATGCGGCTCTTTATTGCTCGGCGCTCTGTGTGACAGCTGAACAAACTGCTGAGAGGAGTGAGACGGAGTGCTCGCGAGCGCACAGATCCCTGAAAAGCACATCCCTCGACTGGTTGCCACGCAATGAAATCCTTCGCAATTGAGCTCTTCTTGATGGAGCAGAGTGCTGGCAAAGGAGAGCTGCTCCATCCTCCACCCATCTGTTCTGGAGGCTTTCAATGACACACAAGGATGCGGCGGAGAAATACCACCTTAAATTTCACAGCTGCTTTTGTTCCGTAAAGGAAGAGAATTCAACTCACCGTATCCTGCTTTACACTCAGATACAGGCTGTTCATAAAAAAGCCTACATGTAATTAACTAATGTCATTTCATGTGCGCTCTTTATTGTCAAGATGCATTAAATCCACACGGTCTCTGCTCTGACGGGCTTTACAGCAGCATTTTGTTCAGCAGAGCTATTTATTGCTTTGGTGCTCAGAGAGAAGGAGAAGCACGCGTGTAAAAAATGAATTCTTGCCAAGAAATATACTGATATATACTGTGTAAAGAATCTTTGGACATTGCAGATAAAACCTCAGCTCTGCAACTGCAGTCATGTCTATAGATTGCTGTTAAATCTTAAAATTAATATATTTTACCATATTTAAGAACCCGTTTTATGCTAAATAGTATTTTCCAGGTTTAATATTTCAAACAATATCTCTGAATGAGTCATTTGTGTGTGTCTTGTCCTTCAAAAGTGTAATTTTTTTATTATAAATGGGCTATCAGGGGGCAAAAACTAATGAAATGGTTACTAGTCCCATTCATTTTTTACATTATACAGAGTAGAAGCATATTTTGTAATAACAACAAACACGTCTCTTTTTTAACAAACAATTCCCAAGTTACCCTCAGGTTTTCTCACTATTTCTCTTATTGTTAAACTACATCCACCTTATGTGTTGGCAATATATCTTAGAATAGTGATGAAGTAAATAGGTTTCTAAGTTTCTCTTCATCCCCCCCCCTCCTTTGCAGATATCTCGTCTTCCTGCAGGTCAAAAGGGATCTCTACCACGGTCGCCTTCTGTGCAAGACATCAGACGCAGCTCTGCTGGCTGCCTACATTTTACAAGGTGGAACAGAAGGGTCGGACTATCATAAAACTACAGCACTTTATACTTTTAAGCTTATTATCTGATATTGCTGGAATATCACAAAAAAACTCATTAGTACCTCATATGTTATTTATATGTGTGAGAGCATCTAGAGAGACTGAGGATGAACGGAGGAAAATGGTTTATAGTTGTTTTTTAATCAATTCAGACATAATTACCTGGCAGAAATCAAGAATTCAATTTAAATACACTGCAGGTTTCCACAGTTTCACAAAAATAAGACTTTTTTTAGCTTCAGAGAGCTGAGAGCCATTAAAAAACACACCGACAGGTTCTGCTATCCATCTATCCAGCCAGTGTTTTATCTCCCAGTTCCTACATGAGTATAATTGTCTGTCCCTGCAGTATTTAGCACAAGATGGGGAGCCATTGTAGTATTAGCTAATGATCTTGTAGGTGTTTACTCCAAAAGACTATTTACTGAGGCCCTCAGTAGGGCCAACTAAACAGGCAGGGCAGTGCAAGTTGATAGGAAAAAAAGGAGAAACAGAAACTGTTTAGGGAAATTGTTTGAAATATTTATGACAGAAAATAGCAAAACACCCACTGGCTTATAGGCTGGCTAGGAAACTACATTAGGCTGATAAATGGAAAGAACCAGAGAATGAAAACTGTTCCATGTCCAGGTTTATTATTATTTACTGGGGGTGTTTCTTTAACTTTCTGCCTTATTTTTAGCAGCCTGGGCCAACAGGAAGGACACCAGGTGTGCCTATTTTTTTCTATAAGCACTCTTTAACACTGCGGTGTCAGAACATAAGTCCATAACACTCGCTGCACTTCTGCCAGAGATTTTCGGCTGTTCTTTATAGCCATGAATGAACAAATGTCAAACTCTTCCGATTTTACCCTAAAAGCTCTCGAGGATGGGAAGCACTTATGACTGATTTACACATGGCACCTATAAGGACCCTTATAACCCTTATAGCTAAAAAGATATTAGATAAAAGATATAGAATATTATATTATTAAATTGAAGAAGCTAATTACCATAAGCACATTTTTTTTATATTTATGTGATTTTGCTCTGTAAAACATTAGTATTTATACAATTATCAACTTTATTATCTAAATTATCATAGCTGCCATTAAATATTATTATTGTAACTCAAGAAAATTAAGACACAATGTGATAATTTTACAGCTTTAACACCTCAGAAAATCCTGTTTGACTAATTTGCAGAAGTTATCAGGATCTCTGAGTGGTATAGCTTCTTGCTGCTGCTGATAGACTACTCTGTATGTGCATGAACAGATGTTGTTTTTTATGTATTTTAAACTTTTATTGGTGTAGATAATAATTTCTACAGTGGTCCTTACTCTTTTTTAGCATCTTTATTCTAAGCTATTAGCATAAAACACTAACATATACATTAAAATGAGGTATGTCATCAGTATAGTATTTAAAAGCAGATGTAAAATGAAGTATTTTTTATTTTAAAAAGAAGTCTTTGTAAATGCTCTTTATATCAAACATGTTTGGTGTCATATTTGGACTTTCAGTACTGCGGCAGTATTTTACTGACTCACTCTGTTATTGTCAGAATATATCTGTTGGAGCCCTGGCATGTGAAAATGGTGTTTAAATTCTGAATACACTTTTTATTTTTGTGGTATTACTTTTTTTAATGTTTTTGTTTTAATTAAACAAACAATCAAATAAGTCACCTCTCTACACGTGTTTTTACAAACTGAAAGGAAAAATATAGCAAAAAAAAACAATTTACAGGGATAGTTTAGCTTTTTTTAATATAAAAGTATAAATCTAAAACAGACTGTTTGTGTTTAAAATGTCATTTTCATGCAATCCCCAAATTCTTACTTAGTTTGCAAATAACTTTGTCAGAAGTATCCACTGTTAAATATTCCCATTTACATTGTTTGGAAATAAGTTTTCAGAGTCTCAAAGCACGAAAGGTAATCTTCATTTCTTCTTTCTTGTTTTTACGTTTTCCGCTCTTGCAGCTGAAATTGGTGACTACGACCCAGGGAAACATCCTGAGGGCTATAGCTCCAAGTTCCAGTTCTTCCCCAAACACTCCGAAAAACTGGAACGGCGAATTGCGGAGATCCACAAGACTGAGCTGATGTAAGGCGACACCTATCCAGCACCCAGCACACCTGAGTTCTTCTAACAACAGGAATGAGAACTCTTCACTCACTGCCTCGGCATGATCTTCTCTTCTTCTGTGTTTTTTTTTTTTAACTTTTAAGACTGCTGCTGCTTTTGATGCCTCATCTTTAGAGCCACCAGCTGCATTTTGGTTAATGATAGCGAAGCAGCTTAAAAACACATTTACTCCCATTACAAGTGCAATATAAAGTGCAGCTCGAAAGTTTGAGACCCTTTTACCTTTTTGTAAAATGTCTGCATAAATATGAGAAATCAGAGTTCCATGAAAGTTTTTAAAAAAAAAATTAATGCAGAGAGCCATCTGTGGATATCGTCTGTCTTTTCATATAATCCAAGAATGTGATTAGGTTCTGGGATCTCTGAAGGCAATCACATCTGTTGTGGTGGTCTCGTGTAATTAATAAGAATTTATCTCCACTGCAGAGCACTGTTTTTACTTTCCAGTATATTCCGGACACAGCCCAGGGAAAGACACAGGGAACAGATTTAATCCTACACTGCCCTCTATTGCTCATTTCCAGCTTTTTAACACAATAAGACACATTTTTTTAACTACATGTCAGCAAAGAGAAAAAATCTTTACTAAAAAGTGCTGTCCTGATTCAGGCTGCACAGATGTAGCATAAATTAGCTCTGACTTGTCTAAATCTTTACCGGCATTGAACCTGGACGTAAACTACTGAAACAACAGAAACCAGCACCTGAATAAGACTTCTAGTTTTATTGTGTTTTTGTTGTCCTCAGAGGTCAAACCCCTGAAACATCAGAGCTCAACTTCCTCCATAAAGCCCAGACATTAGAGACGTACGGAGTGGATCCTCATCCATGCAAGGTAATCTTTGCAAAGCTCATTTAAACAAGAGAAATCGTTCTGCTGTAGTGTGTTTGATTAGAGCAGGAGGTTTGACGAAGGCTAATGCTTGTTCTTGTTCGGATTTGCGTACTTGCCAGGATGTGTCGGGGAATCCAGCTTTTCTGGCTTTCACTCCTTTTGGATTCACTGTGCTGCAAGGAAACAGGAGAATCCATTTCCTCACATGGTGAGAACAAGCAAATGTCTTGAAAAGAAAAGAAAAAAAAAACAACACAGATGTTAAAACACAGAGACTCTCTTCAGATTTCCACTGTTCAGCACATTCAGATGTAAGCCTAATGAATGATCACTGATGTGATCAATCAACTAGGTCCAACAAAGTCCAACAAGGAAGCAGAGATCCACAAATCCAGCTGAGTCGGCAGCATGTTTCAAAGTTTTCACAGTGTCTGAGTTGTTTGGAGTTTAGTTGAACTAGAATCACAATCATGATGGCATTAAGGGAAGACAACACACTGTTTTTGTTATCAAGAAATACTTAATCATATTTGTTTATTTTTGTCTTTGTTTTTATCCAATGTCTTGCTTTCATTCAACCTCCATCTTATTATTTTTTTTTCTCCTTTTTGCTCATCTTCATTTGTCCCATCTGTCTCTGTATTTCCACCCCAGGGAGGAGGTGACCAAACTCAAGTTCGAAGCAAAGACATTTCATATATATGCAAATCAGACTGAGGTAAATACAATAATTGTTAAAGTTACATTAGTCTATGGCGCTTTGGAACAAAATAAGTTATATTTTTCTTTTCTGTGAAACATTGTGGACTCTCAGTTGTCTATTCAACAAGTAAACAAGGAAAAGTTGCTGTGATTTTATTCATTTATTTTTGTACATTTCCAAGTAGAACGTTAAGTTGTGATTTTGTTTTTTTTTTCAAGATCTATGACATTTAACATTGTGTGACTTCAAAAACCCAACACTGGCACTTTGACCTGTTGCAGGACAGGAAGATTATTCTAACTTACTTTGCACCTACACCAGAGGCCTGTAAGCATCTGTGGAAGTGTGGAGTCGAGAATCAGGCCTTCTTTAAGTAAGCATGAAATAAATATATTACCAACATATTTTATGTAATGTAGGTTTATGAGTGAAATTCACTTATTCTATTCACTCACAGGTTGGAGAAATCAAGTCAAGTCCGCACTGTGTCCAGTAGTAATCTCTTCTTTAAGGGTAGCCGATTTAGATACAGGTACAGTTTGAAATATATCACTCACAAATATTAAATACATAATTTTATATGAAATACTTGAGTAGCTGTTTGCTGAGGCTTGGATGTGTTCTAAACTCAAATCATCACATTTTTCACTCACTCTGTTTTGTCTAGTGGGAAGGTTGCAAAAGAGGTGATGGAACAAAGTGCCAAAATTAAGCGAGACCCTCCTGAGATCCACAGGTCATAACTTTCACACTCGTAAAATTGTGCGCCATCGTGGGTTTTGTGTTTTAGGACACAAGTTTGTACGTTCACATGTCTTGTTTCTGTTTTGTCCCAGGGCTGGCATGGTTCCCAGTAGAAGTTGTCCATCGATCACCCACGGCCCTCGTTTGACCAGCGTGCCCCGAACCCGGCGGAGAGCTGTTCACATCTCCATAATGGAAGGTGAAGCATGTCCACAAAACACACAGACAAATTCTAAGAGGCAACTTTGCTGAGCTAAGAATTAATAGCTCCCTAAAAACAATGGAACTATATTGATTGTCTCGTTAAACTCAACTTATTGATACTGTGTCTACCCAGCATCAGGACATTGCATTGACTCCACTAAGGGTGGAAGTGTAACATGTCATACCAAAGCATTTCCCTACACCTAACTAAATGTTCAGCAAACTGCAACTTCAATGCTTTACTTTTGTCGCTGCCTTACAGATACAATTTTCCTTAGAAATAGGTCCCATCATTTGGTCCCAAGTTTGTTCAGAGTCACATGCAGCCGACTCAGAACAACCTGAGCCCCGCTGCAGTCTGTGTAACATAATGTAGAATACAGGAAGTGGTACAGGAAGTGGCAAAAATGAATGCCAACAACTGTGCTGCTAATGTAGGTCACTGATGTGTGTTATTGTAAATGAACCCCTAAAATAAAACAAGTTTGCTTGCATAAATCAGAGTTGCATTTGTTGCTAACTATACTGGACCATTACTCATCACAATTAGCTGCCTGTTCGGAACTCTGACAGTGCTGGGGTTAGTAATTACTGTCTTCTATATGAATGGCTATGCTATGGATTACACAGCCGCAGCACACATAGAGGATTTTACTGCAATCGCATATACTTGTACAAAGTAGACAGCCTCTCCATGTCAACATCTCTGTTTGTGAGTGTCTCTCATTCTCTCAGCGTTTACATGTTGTCTCTCTGTGTCTCTCTTGGATGTGTGTATCAAATACACCGTGTTCTGAAAGACACTGAAGAGTGCCGATTAGACGCTGCCCTCAGGCATTGTTTTGTCATGAGGAAGGCTTTCTTTCAGTTTATAAAGGGCACTTACTGTCCCTCTCTCTACTCCAACTGGCTATTAACCTTTTGCCAATGCTTCCTGTAAGAGTTAGTTTACTCCCAGCTGGTCAGTCTGATCAAACCAATAAACTTTTGGCGAAGTCTATTCACAGCAAATTAAGAGCCTTTTGTCAAACTAGCCCTCCTCCTATCATTTAGATGGAGTACAGGGCGAGTGATGTATTACCCCAATATTGCAACAGTGAAACATACCCCCTGTGTTTTGTCTTGTTGCTCCCTCTGCCCTGGTATTTCAGCTGGTAATAATATCTCATCCTGAAAATAGCTCCTGCTGTCAGGGGTCATGCTGCGTGTGTCACAGCCGACAAGAGGGGAAGAAATAAAAGTGCAGAACAAGTGGAAGGCATTTTGTGGCTTTGTCTTTCACCCGCTTACTTTGTCCACTCCTGTCAGCTCGCCTACTGCATGAAAAGCGCCCAGGCATGATGAGAGTTGCCGTCAGAGACAAAGTCATACCACAGGAGGAATAGGACAGAACAGGCAGTTTGAGGACAGACAAACTAAAAGAAAGAGCGGCGCAGCCGTGACATGATCAAGATCAAACGTTTGTTTTTATATCGCTGAATCATGGTGAAGTGTCTGATCCGGATCAAGACCAAGGTGAACGTTCACTTGGGTATGATCAACCATTGTTATCGGGATGTCAAGGTGCGTGTGCTGTCTATGGGACCTAGACTCTTAGGCAAAGCGCTGGGGGTCCTACCACTTTTACCAGCTTTGCCTGGAGGATCTTCAACTTCAGGTTCTAGTCTTGGATCGGGACAGAAATCCAGAACTCCTTCCAGGCTTTCTGTCCCATCCCCATTTCCTGACAGCAGTTGGCCACAAGCCAACCATGAAGGTAAAAACCTGCACTGGGTGTGTGATCTGATAATTACTGGGAGTTGTGATGGGTTTTTTTTTTAATTAGTGCATGCATATAGAGTATGTTCACCCTTTTATTATAACCCCTTTAAATAAGATCCTTAAATCTTTCCAGGAATCTGAACTGTACACACCTGACCACAACAACCTAGCATAGGAGACACTTCCCGAGGAGGCTGTAGTGTGTTAGAAATCCACTCACCACCTTTTTACAAGGGGCTATTGAGAGTTCTAACAAACTGCATCACATCTTGGTATGGCAGCTGCAGTGCGTCTGATAGGAAGAATTTGCAATGCTCACTTTGCTGCATGCAGACCACCTTCACGGCGCGATAAAAGAGGAAGGCTCTCTGTATTGTGAGAGATTCCTTTCACCCTGCCCATTTTTTAAAACATAATTTTTGTCTTCTTTTCTATTGTTCCTATAAATAGAGAAAAAAAATAACACTCCAGAGTGGTCGGCTAACCCGTTTTATTTCTAAATGGAAAAGCAAATAGCTGGTTACTGTAGGTGGACAATTCTTCTATGTACTGGATTTAGAACATCGTACTTAATATTCTCACAAAAAAAAGAAAAACAAACCTCAAAGGAGGCTGCGGGACACTGTTTTGAGCTAATTAATGATCTGCAGAACATTATTTCTCAAACCTCTTCTGTTTCACGCTTTAAGGAACAAGCTCTGCAGTACATTCGCTGTTGGCGTCAGCAGCTAAAAACATAAGCATTTGTTTTTTCTCTTGCCTTAATTATCTTTGATGCAAGTCTGCGCCACTGAAAGTCATTAAGTTACCTTGAAAAATTAGAAATTCATGAACATCCCAAACACATCTTTACTGTAATGTTTAATAACTTTTTTCTCATTTATGCTGAACTCATATAACAGAAAAAATCCCTAAAACTTTTTTTGCACAACACTTTTGTATGATATCAGACTGGCCAAGTACAGTACACTCTGAGAGGACTTATTGTACATGTGTGTAGGATTTTTGTTTGTTTGTCCGATCAATCAGTGCAGCCTATCCAACTTTACTGAATTATATGTTTCTAATTATGTAAACTGTTGTATTATGGCAGATGAATGTATTTCATCTATGTTTTCAGGTTTGGAGTCTTTGCGAGACAGTGCCCACTCCACGCCTGTGCGCTCCGTCTCCCATGGTGACTCCTTCATGGCTTCTCGGGGCCAGATGGAGGATGGCGGCGAGGCAAGCACGTCAGCGGTGATCTCGGACGAGACCTACAGCCCCTCGGACAGCGTGCTGCCCACGCCCGTGGCCGAGCACGGCATGGAGATGCCTTTGGCTCGTCATCACAACGGTGCACCCTGCAACATCGACGAGGAGTCGTCGTCAGAGAAGGGGGCCTTGAAGGAGGGGCAGGCAGCAGAGTCGGGGCCCGGCAGGAGAGCACTGCGCATGGTCAGGACCAAGCCTTCGTCACCTAGCGATGTAGAGGAGCTTAACAAGTTCATCCTCAGCGTGCTGCGCCTGTTCCTGGTCACCATCGGCCTGCTGTTCGCCCTGCTGCTGCTCCTCATCATGCTGACTGAGTCAGACCTGGACATTGCTTTCCTTAGAGACATCCGCAAGACGCCTGAGTTCCAGCAGTTTCACTTTGAATACTTCTGCCCTCTGCGGCGCTGGTTCGCCTGTAAGTTACGGTGGATGGGAGGGTTCCTCGTCAGCAAGTGAGGTAAATTAGAAGTACGGACTGAACGACTTTAAGACCTCTGATGACGGAGACTGGGAAGGTTCACCAGACAGGTCGGCAAAATGTGGGAGAGGAGATTAAGGTGGCTGCCTTGTTAATAATAACGGCATAGCTTCTCCCATGAATGATTTCCTCTCATAAGCCACAGACTGTATACCTATCATCACACGCACACAAACACATACAAAGAAATCAGTTTTACTTTGGAAATATAGGTCATCTCAAGGCATTTTTTTATTGTTTAATTTTACACAGTCACAGAAACAGGGTTTAATTAAATCTAAGTCTTATAGACTTCACTTATTGAACCAGAGATTATAGTTGCCTTTATTTTTTAATTGATCTATAATGTTGTAACATTACTGTAAGAAGAATAACCTGAGGTCTGAGGTGTTTTGCAAGAACAGAGTTTAGATAAAGGTTTAAGAAATAAAGCAGAAAGTCGTTCTAATAAATCAAACAGCAACATCTATGATCGGATCTCATTATGGCACAAGTTTTGGAGATGGATGAGTATTGAGGCGGGGCAGTGAGCGTGGAACATAAGAAAGCACTGTGTATTTGAGTTTTTAATCAGATTATCTGTAAAATATTGTTTTATACAGCTCTAAAGCAAATGCTAATACCTTGTACACAGTTTCTTCAGTTCACCAGATTAAGTTCACTCAGCTCAAACAGTTCCTAAACATTAGTAGCAATAGCTTTATAACACAGGTGTTATGTGCCCTGCCAGCAGGTTTTCTGTAGTTTGTTTATGGTCTGTTAGTTGTGCTCATGTGATCATCAATTAATAAACTGTCTTTCGTAGGGATGGAGGTCAGCAACGGAGGCTATAAGTTCACTTTTCATCAAACAGTAGCCGAATAACACAAGTAGCTACAATCAGTTTCTGTGTGTGAGGAATAGTTGTCTCTTTGTTGTCGTTACTTTTACAGCAGCGGTGAAGGCGAAGGGACGATGTGAGCTAGCACTGTAGTGATAGTCGAGTGTCTGGCTAGTTCTTTATTTCCAATAATCTATAGACAGAGTTTATCTTGATGTGCAATAATGTTAATATATATAAAAAGACAATTCCTCTCCATTAAAGTAAATTTGACTTTAGTTTACCTTTGTAAAATTCAACAATTAGTGCTTTTTTTCTCCAGTGTATAGAGATGAACAGACCCTTCAAGTGATTTATTAAACTTTGTTTTGCCCTGCTGTGTTTAAATTTATGTATTTATATGTAAGGTTCAGTATATTTAAACCATGTGTCCATTGTTTTTTGTACAAAGTGCTGGCTTCTTATCGAACGGAGGCTTCCTCACAGTGACTTTATTGTATTTGAGCCTAAGAGAAGTAATGTTTACGTCCCATAATGCAACGTTCCCCATCACACCAACCAAAGAACCCTCCGTTGTCTCGTACACAAGTCTGTCTGCATCAGCAGGTGGAAACTCCTAGTCTGTTGTTCTCCTTCAGCCTTATTACTTGGATCTTACAGACTAGCTTAGTGTGTTGTTTCAGTCCAAAACTTAAAAAAAAAATTCCCAAAGTGCTCAGGATAAAGGTTTGTGTAAAAAATGTGTGCGAGTGGAGTTTATCAACAGGTATATGTCGTACACCTAAAACAAGGCGTTGTTATTGCTGTTCACCAGTGTTTGTTCAAGAGGTTTTAGATATTAAGGTACTAGTACATAGTGCAGGAGGATGTTGTATTAATACTTCAGTCGTTCCTAAAAGAAATCTCCAGATTTGAAGTCCACACAGAGAACACGACTGAGTTTCTGCAATAGTATTCACTTAACTTTAAATGCTGTTTTTATTTTTGTACAGGGACAAACAAAATAACTAAAAGCATTGATTTTCAGCTCCACCCCCCCTCCCTTTAGGTCCAGGTTGTATAAGTAACAAAAACAGACTAATATAATTGAACATTTTTAAAATTTAACAAATATTTGATTTTGAACTTAATCAGATGGGTTTCTTTTTTCTTAGAGATTATCAATAAAAGGACAAGTCATAACTTTTTGCTCTTGTGTAATAAAAAAATGCACAACATAGTTCATGAAATTCAGCTTATTTTTTCAAAATATTACTATTGACTGCAAACTAATGTTTGTGCCCGCCTTCAAGAACTGCAGAATATTTACAGCTGAATAAGTCAGACTGTAGAAGCATGCGTGAAAAGGAACTGCAGCCCCCGTTTCTGAAGACACTTAATTTGTTTTTATGTAAAATCACATTCAGACATTTTACCTTCCACTGAAATTCATTTGTAGGAACCGATTAGGTGCAAAGATTCTTGTGAAAAAAAAAAAAGTATGTAGAAAGCTTAAACAGTGGATTCATTTGAGGTTTTTCCTGATTTTGGCCCATTGTCAATGGAACATAAATCAAATGTATAACATTTTCTAGGACCTGAATATTCACTAGTGCAAATCAGGTTATTTTTTTTTTACTGGTTTTACATCAAGTTGTCCGAATCTGTTTTACACTTTTTGAACTGGCACAGCGACGGAGGCACGACAGTTCCTTTAAGGAAACTTCGGTTGAATTACGTCAACTGAAACAAAATGTCAGATGTGTGTTTACTGAAAGCTTCTGTCACGCACCAAGGTCCACAATGTTCTCTGTAAGCATGTGTTCTGCATCCATTACCTCCAAACAAGGCTGCTTAAATCCAATCACTGACTGGAGACTGGTGTAATCTATGAATAAATATTATCTATTCTTTACATCTGGTAGCTCATCTGCCTCCAAGTTGAATTTCACAAATGACACGAGCATAATAAAACATATTGTAAAAAGTGTTGGTAGCATGAACAAATCTGCAGACTTCCTGGTGTCTCTGCTTTAAAGAAAATTGTAGACAATGCTGTGATTTTGTTACATTGCTGCTTTCAATAGATGGCAATAATATTACCATAGAGTATAAAGTATTGTTTTATTCAAAAGACATAAATACATTAGAAGACAAACAAGATGAACGCAGTTTTGGGCCTTTTTTCAGTCACAAACAACATCTAACAAACATATTGCAAAATGACTCTACTCTTGTGACAGTCAAGTCTCTCAAGACCAACATTTTCCAAGCATTTGCATTTACACCAGTTCATCAGGATGCATTTAGGATCCTTAAACTGACTGACCTACATCCTGTACTGATTTTAATTAGGACATCCCAACCACAGCTGGGAGCATTATGTTGTGAGAACAAACTTTTCAGAACTGAAGACCTAAATGTTTAGAGAGAGGAAGAAAAAAAAAAAGTAAAAAATATCTTCAAAAATATCTGCTAAAATAAAAAGAATCTTCAAGCTGAATATCCAAGAGTCAGATGTTTTACAAAAAAATTAAACAAGAGAGCCATTTTGTTGCTTGAAGCAATGCCATAAATTAAACCTCATTAAAACAGGAATGCGCAGACTGCGCCAACATTTTCCACAGCGGTTACATTACAAAACACCTCTGCACATTAAGGCCGAGCTTTATCAGGCAATCTGGTAGGTATGTCATTGCATAACATCTAAATGAGACAGAAACGTGATTAAACCTGAGAATGTACTGACTGAGGTGGAACAAAAAGCTGACTGGTGATACTCAAAACTAGAAAAAGAAAACAATAGATGTTTAATTTTTATAATAGTTGTATCTGAGGTGTTTTTTATATTATTTAACAGAAGGCACCATAGCTGGATATTTGTCTAATACACCTGCTCTCTAACAAAACTGACTAAATGTAGCTGTAAATGTGTCATTTCTTGCAAATAAACAAAAAATTCAAATCCCCCTGCAGCATAAATTCAAAATGTAACTACACTGAACATCTTTGTAAAAATGACAATCTCATTACATTTCAACAAGTATTGAAAGTGTTGAAATTAATCTACACATTGGGGTTTGCACAACTTTCCTAGTTCCTCTGACCCTGCTCAAACCAACCTGGGTCACAGACGTTGGTCACAGATGCTCTTGGTCTTCAGATTAACTGGAGAAGAGATGGAGGCGTCCTGATGAGTTCCCGCCCAGCAACGCGTTCTTTGTGGGGTGGAAGGCAGTGACAGACAGCACCGTGTTCAGGTTCTCACTGTCCATAAAGGAGTGCAGGACTTGGCCGCTTTCGTGGAACACCTGCACCCTCCGAGGCCTCATCATACTTCCCACCACAAAGCAGTCTTCCTTTTTGGGGTCCCACACTGCCGACAGCTTCGACAACCAGCGGCCCGTGTGCATGTCGTGCCTGCAAACACAAGGTGAAATTCAGTTTAAGGAAAAAAAAATTAAATCACATAATCTGTACAGCAACTTGTGATTCTATTAGAATTTTATTTTGTGGATGTACCTGATTGATTTCAGCAAGGGACACTCAGTATTTACGGAAGATGTATCATATATCCTGTAAAAAGAAAAAATAGGCACGTGTTAACTAAATATAACACAGCTACACTGTGTACTAAAAGACTTGTGCTTGCTTTACCTTATGTGGTCATCCATACAAGTAGTAAGAATTCGGTTCCCGGTACACGGTGAGAAATAGGCGCTGCTTATGCTTTTAGTGTGGCCATGTAGCTGAGACACTGCACAGTTTTTGGTCTTTTTCAGGCTCCTGCTGTCATAAATGCTCACCACTCTGAAGAGAAAAAGAAAACATCTATTTATTAACATATAAAAAAGTCACCATCAAAGTGAGATCTGTAAGCTAAAAGGAAATGAGACAATAACCGAGTCAAACCTGCTTTCTGCCACTGCGAAGTACTGCATCTGGAGAGGGTGGACGCTAACGCACCGCAGAGTCTTAGGATCGACTGAGTGGAGAGACTTGTGCGAGTTTCTTCAGAGAAAATAAATATCGTTCTTAAAAGACTTAACAGTGCTTACAGAACGCAACATTTTAATGACCATATTCAGATTGTGACAACAGTGAGGGTTTACCCCGGAGTCCGCCTGTCAACAATGGCGACCTCGCCGTACCAGTTCCCGACTAAAAGTGTTGAGCAGTCATGTGACATGAAGGCGAACGTTTTAAGGTCATCGTCGATGTCATACACCTGGAGGAATGTACAGACCTGTTTACACATGGCATCGGATAGAAACAGATATATCTGGACTAAAGGAGGACAGCGTTTGGGACAAATTAATCCGGGTATATTTTACTGAACACATGGTGTCTCGCGTACATCATCAAAGACGGCCTTCTCTACATCCATGCAGCGCAGAGATCCGTCGTAGCTGAGAGTGAGCAGCTGGGTGGGATGAGCCGTGGAGAACGCCATGCAGCCGACAGGGCGAGTGTGGGGCTCAAAGAGCAGGACGCCATCGTCGTCCCAATCTGCACCCTGATCAACAAACAGAGGTTTAAGGTAACCTTTCATTTATTTGTGAAATTTAAATCAATATGAATGTGTAATCAGTGACTTAGGAAACACAAAGCAGAATAGATCAAAGTGTTTGAGGACTTAACATAGCATTTGAAAGATCTCAATTACACAGTATTTAACGTTAATAACAGGATCTTGTACTAACAGCTTGTTTCGAGCACAATGTCTGCTCTCTAGTGGTCAAACACACGCACAAAAACAACTCACAAAATTCCAGAGTCCCACTTTTCCCCACTTGTCTCCTGCAGCCATCAGCAGTCTGCTGCTGCAGGGATGAAAGGCAGCAGAGAAGATCCGGTCCTTCACCACTTTGACCACGCCGTCGTCTGCTATTGCCATGCTCTTCAGAGCAGAGCAGTACCTGTGTTCAGGCACGAGTGAAACTAATCACTACAAATTTCCCTTGCAAAATTTGTATGAACGCATGGAATTTATCATCTCGTCAAATACATAAAATTACAAAAAAACTATTATCTTACGTTTTTAGGTCAAGTTTCATCTTTCTTTCTTTAGTATCCTTTAAAAGAAAAAGAGTCAAAATTCTTGTTATTCTGCATTGTTTTGTTGGTGGTGTAAAAAAATAAATAATGCACTACATGATCAAGATTTACAGTCATGAGAGATTTAACTAAAGAGCAAGCTTTTGGTTTAAACTTTGCAAAGACAAAGCAAAAGTCTGAGACTAGGGAAAAGGTTAGGACACCTTGTAAAGGCAACTCGTACCTCGGAGCAGAGCTCAGGAAGTTCTGCAGGAAGCTGGAAGCCTTCTTCCATGTTAATTGGATTCATTGGTAGAGGGCCAGTGGGCTTTTTGATCGTTGAAGACTAAAAAAAACAAGAAGACAGATGCTACAGAGACGAGCTATAAACGTGAAACGAAGCAGAACCCGAGCATCATCTGATACCTGTTCGTAGACGAGCGTCCCTCTGGGTTCAGGGGGAAGCGTCAGCATCTCTGCCTCTTTCTTTTGGAGGCGCAGGGATTTGCGAGGTGGCAGCACTTCCTTTACAGAAGAATGTGGCCTGAAAACAGAGAAACTGGATATTAGATTAAAGTTAAGATGACATATTTTGAGATTTTACTACATCTTAATTTGATTTTAGTGGCATAAAAATGGACAACATTGGTCCCGGGTTTTAATCTGAAAAACTCAAGCTGATGTTGACCAAACATTTAGTGGGTTTAATCATAAATACTCCGTATTCTAGTAGATACCTTAGACCTCTCTGCGATGGCTTTGGTCGAGTCAGCTGCTTCAAGTCTTCCGTTGCCTTTTGACAAACAAAACAACAATTTATACCCATCTTGTGTGCTCGGAGTTAACACAAAGTCCGCATACAACATGGATGAGAGCAAAAGCCCATCATTATGAGTGAAGCTCGGGTCGCAGACAGGCGTAAAGGTGATGGCAGTAAATCCACGAACCCACCTGGAATAAGTTAATAGAAGACAGAAACGCTTTGTTCTGTCTGATGTTCTCCAGGCGCTCCAGCTCGTATGCAGAAAGTCCTCCACGCCCATCCTGCAGGGTGAAAACACCACACTGACACAAACTCCAAATACAAAGTGTCTGAATGATATAAGAATGCGTACAGTGCTTTATATACTCACAGAGTTATGTTCCACATCGTCGTTCTCAACATCCTCTTCATACTTTAATTTGTTAGTAAGGCTCTCTTTTTCTGTTTGGGATTTTGCTTTCTGTCAACACCAAATTTTGAGTTTGTTAACAAATAAAAAATTTAATAACAACGCTTTATGCAGCATCACTGAGGTCTTCAGGTCCCACTGACCTGTTTCTTCCTGGGATGTTCCTCCCTTGTTTCTGGAGAGTACTGCAGGCGTTTCGGTGCCAGACGGACTCTGCCAGAAGACCGTGTGGAGTGGACCTCTGGAGTCTGGTTCTGGTTGTCAGAAACAAATGACAACCAACCAAAGAACAACAAAAGGTCGCATTTTAGTTTAGCTTTCTCAGACTTGTTAAGTTAATGGCGGTCTTTTGCGGGCTCTCACAGACAGAGGTTAATTAATGAAGAGAAATGTAACTACTAGTTTTACTGTACCTTCACGGTATCTACAGGTTTTGTTCGTCGGGTAGTCATTTCGGTACACTTGCGTGGGAAATTATTCGAATCTTCTAGGACGAAATTCCACCGACAAACACGAACTTCGCAGCTGTGAATGGATGACATAATTGGCGCCAGTGAGCCACGCGGAAAAGATGTTTTGTAACAAGTCCCGCTCCCTTGTGTTTCTGGCACTTCATTGGTTAGAGTTGAAACGCGTCACAGGGCTCCGGCAGCCCGTAGCCAATGAGAGTTTGGTTAATTTTGATCGACGTCTGACGTGTAAGACTGACTTCAGTTTGTATGATGTCGCCCCCTACTGGTCAAGCTGTGAAACAACAGTTACAGTGAAATAAAACAAAACAAAATTTGCCTTTTATTTGAAGATGTGGGAGTTTATCGAGCCTCTTAAGGGATATTACGTGCCCCTACAAAACCCTTTTGCGTTACCTCGCAATAGTGTTTGCGTTACCTCGGGCTCTGAAGTAATGGAGCCCCATTGAGGTGTTTTATGTAATTTATTTATTGTTTAGATTGGCAGCCAGTACAGATAAACATATTTTCATTTGTTCATTTCTATCCCTTTCAAATATATATATTATAAAATATATATTATTATGTATAACACACACACACACACACACACACACACTTTTTTATGCATTATCTATATGCTATATGTCTGGGTGTACCCCTTCCTTCACACATTTCAATTTTACGTGTAGTATGTTTGAACTCAGGTATTCACAATTAATTTGTACTGTAAAAGAAAAATGCTTCTCCTTACATATGCTGTGTTCGTGATTATGCTGGTTCCTGAAGCTACATTTAGTTATATGCGGTCTGTTTGTTTCTAACAAAAAATGTGTTAATGATAAAGACATGTTTAACTTGACGTGTGTGTTTCATTGTGGGCTGGCTGTAGATGGGCACACTATTGAGATTGTTTCTGTTATTGTGTTCATGCTTCATAGCTGCACCCTGCAGTGATTTTTTTTCTGTCCTCAGCTTTTACAATTTTGTCACAAGACAAATCGATGAAGGGCTTCTGTTAGGTCATTTCTGATCCAATGCTGCCACCATTAGGGTATTTTTTGGTATTTTTGCAGCAGGCACAGTTTTTTCCACATAACATTTTTTCTAGTTCTTTATTAATTTATGGTATAAAGGAAACGGTACTTTCAAAAACAAAAGTGTAAGAACATACAGAAAATCTTGAGAAGCGTCATAAATGTTGTGATAAGTCCATACAATAACCAGTCTACAATTAACTGAACTGAAAGGAGTCTTGAAACCATTGCTGCCTCGCAGCTTTACAGTTTCTGAGAGGGAGCTTTATGACACGAGATAACGAGTAAATATGTAGTAATTATAGCTGGACATACTGTTTGTCTCTCTCCTTCTGTCTCTGTTTTTATTTTGGTTTCCCAGAGTTACAGTGATGTGTTGATGGCCTCATAAACAGGTTCAGCCTCTGATATGGATCAGTGGGTATCGTCAGACAAGACCCAGCCACAAGCAGATTGCACAGTTCATATATATCAGAATCACATGAGAAAACACATTGGTCCTTGCAGAGTTCAACATGTTCGTTAACAACAGGTGAAAGGAAGCCTCCTGTGTTGTAGAGGAACGAAGACATTCCTGTTTACTGATGATCCAAACTTGAGAAAAAACTATTATTTTTCCAAAATGCCCCTTATGGTGGCTCCATGGAATTTATGGATAACAACATGCTACAAATTTAATATGGAACATTTAAACACAGATGCCATTTTAAGATTCAGTCCTTGTTTTATGTTTATTTTTTTTTAAAAAAAAGGTACAGTACACGTTAATGAGCATGAGTGCACCCTGTAAATGAGACTGAACTGCACAAACACACATGCATAAACAAAAACAGGCATTGTCTCATGACAACACAAATGAGAAACAAATAAATCAAATAAGAACAATTTGTACAATAGAAGAAATACTAAAAGCAAGAGGTAAAATAGTAAAATGATAATAATTGAAATCTTTCTTTTTTTACTTTTGTGAACTGTTTGTCGAATTTAAACACCAATACCAACATTTTTTTGTTCCCATTTTCTCCTTGTCAAACTAATGGCAGGGGATAGGAGGAGCATGTAGCCAGTCCACACATGTTTTTTCCACGCTCAATCAAAAAATACCTGATGGAATAAAAGGAGGAGATGTGAGTGACGGTAGGAGATGTCCAAACAATGAAATATAGAAACTGAGGCTATTTTTACCCGTCTTTCCCCCAGGCTGTTCCCCAAGAGTTCTTCACAATCCAATATGGCTTTTCGTTGTCTTCAGAGCCGTAACCCACAGCCAGAACTGCATGATTCACGCTGTCTGCTGTGCTCTTACACTGAGTGCTAAACAGATAAAACTGGATCAATATGACAGAAATCTTTGGCTGCGTGAGTGGGCTGCTTGCCTCTATGAACGTGACATTTTGTGTACTTATTTTTTGGAACAAAAACGATTTGTGCTGTTCAAAACCAGCCGTCAAATGAGAACTCTGTGAGGCCTCGTTAAGGAGCCATCAGACCTTCGTGATGGTCCTAAGCCACCAAGGTGGTCCTCTCACCTGTGGAAAACACCGTCTTTGTAGTGTTTAAAGTCAGGCGTGACGTCAAAACAGAAGGTGATGGGGTTGAGTTGGGCCACGGCGTCGACCATGGCCTTTTCATCGTACTGTGCATAGACAAACAAATAAAATAAAGTTTAAATGAGAAAGTAGATTAAATGCATTCATACTAAACATATGATATTTGTAAAAACAGCACCAATTATTGTTTTTTGGGAGGGGGTTCTGCAGTTTCTTTCTGGCTTGTTTACATCAGCTAGAAATGCTCTCACGATAAAATGTTGCACAATCTCTTGCAGGGTGTAGCTTCATCTTCAAACGCTTACACTAGTTATGTTGACAACATCTTGGACAAAAGCAGCTGCGAGCTGAGATTCAAATTTGCATCTACTCTCCTAAAACAGTAAAAACAAAGAATAGTTAGTGTGATTTTTTCCCTCCCCCCATAGCTTCTCATCAATAAACTAAAAGTAATATAAAAAAGGATCATACAAAGCTTTTATAAGGATAATCCTCCTCTGTCATAAGACCTTTGTTGTATTTAATGTACTCAAATGACTGGCTGGGAAGCCCCCTAAACCAAATTAAAAAAAGAGAAGTTTTACACACAGCTGTTCTTTCAGCAACAACAACTTCAATATTTTACAGCTAGATTCTGAAGATTAACAGCTAACAAATTACCCCAAGCAGCCAAAGTTGTTGAAGGGTCTGGAGCAGTCTAACAGCTGCTGCTCCGACTGAAAAAAATGATGGATAAATTGTATTTATGTACAGAAACAAAAACTTAAAATGCAACACTTTGAAGCTTATTTATGCAAAAACACAGACTGAGTTTAAGATCTTCAGAGTCAGAGTCCGTTTGGTGAATTATATATCTGTTTTAATAAAATGATGAAGATATTAATTAGTTGCTAGAAGTACTTACCAAAGAAATTAGCTTTCCTGTTGCAATAGCAATTACTGACTCCAGACAGCCGGTGGTAGAAAAAGTCCAACAGCTGCCACAGAAACCCTAAAGACAAACATCAAATATAGTCACTAAACAACTTTTAATTTACTTTTGTCAGAGTTTCTCATCTTGTACTGCAGAATGATAGATGTTATGTATCTCACACATTTGTCAACTTAATAAAAATTAAGTGCAAATAGTTTTATTAAAGACAAATTGGTGTTTTTCTTTTTTACTCTTTAACGTGACTTACTCGTGATTTTCTGCGTTTGAGTGGACATACTGTAGTCTTTAGGTTTAACAGGTTGAGTAGCAAAGTTATTGCTAACTTTGGGTGCAAGAATATTATTACATAATCTATTTCCTGACTTCATATAATAATATATAGCATAATTATAGAGGTGAATACAGTGGTAAATAAGGCATTATTTGTTGCAGTCATTCAAAAAAGAATGAATATAATGAAGATTTGTAAGTCTAAAACGATCTGGTATAAGCTGAATATTAATCAGTATCATTTTTGAAGGTAGTTTTTTTTTATCTATTCAGGATCACTCAAGAATACCTGGTTTTTCACAGGAGTCACAAAGTTGCCCTTCGTCCTCCAGTCCACAAACTCTGGGTACGGCCCGGTGCTGAGGACATGAGTCCCTTTAGTGACTGAGCAGATCTACAAGGAACCAAACTCATAAGCTGACAATCAAAACTCAAAATATACCCTTCGTCTCTCTGTATTAAAGTGTTTTACAGTCTGATGTTTCTCACCTGCGTCTGAAGGTAGAATTTCTTGAACTCCTCAAATGTCAGATCTGAGAACTGGTTCAGACCCACTAGAGTTCAAAATAAGCAGAACACAAGGTTTTCTCCTTTACTTTTTTACTGAATAAACCTGATTTTTGATATTTGAAAAGTATTCTTTGTGATGATATATTAGTTTAAATATTGCATGCTGTGAGGCTGGAGTTAGCTCCAAACTTTACTGGTAAAGGAGTTGTTCCCAGCATTGTGGCGGTCAACCGTTCTCTTGTTCTCAGTAAATACACCGAGCCGATGGTAGTACTCCTCAGTGGTGTAGAGTTTGTTGTGCTGCACACGACAAACACCGTAAAGGAAATGAGTTTTATATAAGAAATATCTTTATCATTATCAAATAATGACTATAAATAATAAAATAAATGAAAATTTGTTTTGTAAAATGTTTCTTACCTGTGACACCCACTGTTTAAAATGATATTCTTCTGACAGGACACAGAAAAATAATTCAGTGAGTACATTTCCTTTATTCAAACTGAGTGCTGCAACAAAACAATCTTAGGATTCACCTAATAAGTACAATATCAAGTTTCCTGTTTGATTTTGATGTTTCTGCTGCCACAAATATCCACAGTAGTGACTTTACAAAAGTATTGATGTGTTAAGGATTACCACTCGTTCTGTTATTGTATATTTGGCAACTATCTGCTGAAAACTTACAATTTGAAGATTAGCAAATGTAAAATACCATGCAAAAGCTTTATACTACCTATAATCTTTTAATAATTTGTTTCTGAAGGGCCAAACGTCTTCATGACAGTTTAAAGAGGCCTTGATTCTTAGTTTTTCAGGCTTTCTGAAGGGTTTTTTTTTTACATTTTGGGTTTTTTGGGGGACTTCGGCTGCATTTTCTCTTATTTTCAGTCCAGTCCTTGCACTCGACCATGATAGCATGTTGTAAAGTTTGTGCTCAAAAATGAGGAAGTGTCAGGCCTAAAGAAGAAAAAGAAAACTATCCACAGCAGATGAACACTATCTGAAAGCCATGTTTTTAAGAAAACAAAGATCTGACCCAGGACCTGAGAGATGTGTCATCCGTCAGCTGATTGCCTGGGTGACAAGTTTTCACCTATAACTCTTAGAGGATCAGCTGGTTGTTGTTAAAATACTATTTTATATGTCAAACTGTGTTATCTTTGACATTTTCATAGAACCAAGAAAGAAATGGGGAGCAAATTGTATCTTTGAGGCAGGCTGCTGGTCAGAAAGAACCTCAGGATCCAAATGGGTCAGAGTTAAGTGGCTTAGGAAATACAACCTTTTAGGCTCTAGACTGAAAATGAGCAAAAAAGCAGCCGAAGTCCAATGAAAACCTTTCAAAAAGCCTAAAGAACTACTGACCAAGACCACTTTAAAAGATTACAAGAAAGTCAGGTTCACTGACAGAAAAATATAAAGAAACTCACGACTTTAATGTACTATAAAATAGGAACAAAACATAAAAACAGCTTACCTTCTTGTGAGAATAAAGGGGTGGAATGAACAAACCATAAAGCGACATTAGCAAACCACAAAACAACCACACTGAGAGCCATACTTCTCCCCAACAGACCGAAACAAGCTTTGTGGGAGTCAGGTGACTTTTTTTCCATTTTTACCAGGACCGCTAAGACCCCCCCTGTGAGCCTTGGCATGCAAAACTGCAAGCAGATCTCACAGTTTGATGCACAAGCTGAGCTCGAAATGTAAACCACAATCAAGACAACCCAGAAACATTTGGCCCCCTGAGAAAGAACAGATTTATTAACAAGAGGTAATCAGGAAAGAATACACTTTTATACAAAACTGGAAATACTACTCAAGCTGTTGAAATAGACTGAAAGGTAATTCTCATGTCAAAGGGTATTGCTCACTGCAAACGCTTGATGTGCCTGTTGGAGGATAAAGATCCAGGTGCAAGGGTGGGGTTTAAATACAGCACACATACCGTTCTATATATAGGTTCGATTTGAACACGTCAAAGTGGTACATGCCTGCCACTTAAGCTGTAGGTGTTTTTCTATACAAAGCCTGTAAAAAATACATATAAATATTTCAAGAAGCACATTAACACCACTGTATAGCTCCTGCTAACACAATGGGATAGACAGGATACAGAATGTGTTACACTTATAAGTTGTTTTCAACGTTGGTTTGAACGCATCGCACACAGGAAAGTCATTACAGAGTTGAACCATCATAAGAATAACACATTTCAAGGGATATGTCTTTTAACACGTTGCATGTGAGGAAATGCATCAGACTGCTTGTACACAGCCAATATTTCTGCTTCATTGGCAAGTTGTAGAACAAAATAGTTTACATACTTTTGGGGTATATAATCCATTTTGCGATTAAGGCAAAAACCCATAATGCACTGGCCAAAGAGGATTAACCCTAAAGACTGCACTCTCTCTGTCTGAGTGTAAAAGCTGGGAATTTAACTTCCTTAGGTGGCTCAAAATTGATTACATTTGCTACATACAGTGCCTGGTGCTTATACTTTATATACATCATGGTGCCCACCAGGGGAATAAAGCGTTAAAAAAAAACTTTGAATAGAAACATAATAGTTTTGCTGGGATCCTTTCAGTCCAACATGAGACAACTGAGCACATGATTCTACTTTAGCCTCTTTCCTTTCCTACTCTGCTCAAGAAAAAAGCTTTTCAAACTTGTCTGAACTTTTGGGTTATAGCTGCAGCAGCCATTCAATTACCATTAACCCTTAGCTTTTGGTTCTATAGATTGTTAAATGTAAAGTTATGCTGAATGCATTTTAAAATTTTCCAGATTAAGTTCAAATCAATGTGTTTAGAGAGACCAAAAAAATGCATCTTTGGGTTATTTATTAAAACCAATTTTGGTATTTTATGTTTGTGCAATTTCTTCTGAAGGCAAAAGTGCAGATTTTTTAAATTGGGGTTTTATTGACAGTTTATGAACAGCCAGCATCTTACCTGCTGTAGATAGCTCTTTGAACAGCCTACTATAAATGTGGAAAAATAAACTTTAACTCCGACCGGACTGATGAGCTAACAGCTAGCCTGAGCGAGGCCAAGGTAGCTAAAATATTTTATAGCTGTTCAGTAAACGTTATTTTATAAACCGTTACATCGTGTTCAGTTTCAGGGTTATTGTGTCAATATACAGGTAGTTACATATAATTTATGGGGATTTTTGCTAGTGCAAACATCCACAGCATCCAGCTGTAGCACTTCAGAAATATTATAAAATTTCTGCAGGAATAACGATGTAATATAAAACTGATGGCGTAATAAAGGTTTATAAAGTAGCTTTCAAATAAACTGCTATGATTTTATCTCAGCTCAGATGTGTTGTCCTCATTATTCAGGTCAGAAATAACCTTTATTTCTCCATACTGAAGTTATTCAAAACTCTGTCTAGGACAGGTAAGATAATGATCATTCCTAACATTTTCAGAGAACCCTACTTCATCGGACCTGAAAGATCCTGGACCCTCAGCAGAAAAGCAGTAGTTGATGATCCTGCATCATCTCTCATGAATGAAAGCTTTTTCCAGTACCAAACACTTTCATTTAGAAATAACTAAATATCAACTCTATAAACTCTCTTAGATGTCTGTTTTGTAGCTCAAAATAAATAAATCATAAAATAGCATCTTAGACAATAAATAACACATAAATAATCTATATCTATAGAAATAAAACCTCTCTGGGCTTCTACTCAGTTTATAACAATTATACACAAAGAGTCCATTGGAGAGCAAATACTAGAAGGGCATAGTCTACTGTGTCTAATACAAATAATGTACATGTAGAAATCTTGTTTCTGGGTACTCCACACGTGCACAGAGAGTGACAGAAATCCTCTTCATGATGAGGTTTTGGGCTCAATTCTCAGAGATGCTTCATACAGGCTCTCCTCATCCATCACTGTGCTGAGGTCCAGCAGGTACTTCGCCACCTACGAGAACACACACAGAGCAGTCGAGGTACACTGCTGAAAAATTCAATTTTTATGATCTATAGCACCGTGCAAAAGGCTCAAACCCTTTAAAGCAGGTTTTCTTACATTTTTTTTTAAATTGTCTTGTTTTCCAGGTTTTTTTGAAGTCTTTCTTTAGACTTCGGCTGCTTTTTTCACTCATTTCAGTCCAATACTTTATCATTTACGAAGTGATGTATGTTTAATAAGCTACTTCACTCTAACCTGTGACTCTTTCAGGCCTAAAAAGGCTCATAAACTCAAGAGACAACCTAATTTTGTGTCGAGATGTTACATTTAAACAGAGCACTTTTCTAGAGTCAAACCTAAAATTTAATCTTCTATAATTACAAGTAAAAATAAAGTATTACCTTTTTTATATCAGTTCTCTAGATCACTTTTAGTGAAATCAGTTCATTAGATTTTACAGTTTAAGTCACTAAAAGAGTAGAAAAGAAAATTTTAAAAAGAAAAACAGGAATATCTGACCTTTGGCTGAAAATCTATCTTGTAAGCTGTTTGCTGAAACTGTCGGATCTCTCTGATAATATGAGATATCTGGAGGAAATAAAAACAAAAAGAAAAAACATGGTAATTAACCAAATGACTTTTCTTCAGTTATTCATGACTAATAAATAATGTACAGAATGCATACAGTGCTACAGAATATTATTCTTGTTTTATTTGTACCATTCTCATCTTAGAGAAGTTGACCAGGTTGTCCTCGGTGTAGTTTGGAGTTCCCTCCTCGATGAAGGCCAAGTCAGTCAGGTACATCCCCAGGTAGGGAACGCAGGGAGGGTCACAGCTGTTAAAGAGATTACACAGAAAGAAATACCTCCACTGCCAGAAAAAGAGAGTACTTTACATGAAGTAAAAAAAAAACAGGCATCCTTACTTCTTCAGAGCTTCCCTCAAGTTTTTGAACCGTCCCTCTGATGACACCAGCTTCTGCAGCTTATCAATCACAGTCTTTGTCTAGAAAATGGATCCAAAAGTGAAATACTGAGGCCAGCTTAGAAATCCCACCAATCCATCCAAAAGTCCCTGATCAGTGAGTTGTGTCTCATTTGTTTAGGAGAGTATTTCATTTCTTAGACGGTGAAGTACTGATACCTGCTTGGAAACTTTGAGCCAGGTCCTCTTGAGGCGGAAGATGGAGCTGCGGTTGAGCGAGGACGTGATCTCCAACACAGCGTTGTAGTTGTGGAGGCAGCGACAGATGTCGGCCACCGCCACCCATTTCTCTATCACCGCCACCCGCATGTTGACGTCGTCCCAGTGAAGGATCTCCGAGGCAATCCTGTTACTGATCTGACAAAAACAAAAAAAACAGAAAAAAGCCGTTTAAACTCATCCACTGATCCACCCGTCAGCGTCCGCAGGAAAGACCTACATCGTTGAAGTGCTTGGTGGTTTTCATTATGTACGGGGTTCTCTCATTCTTATCGTTCTTCATCCAACCTTGACCAAAAAACTCCCTACAGAAAAACAAACAAAAAGGTCTCTGTGATAAACATCATCAAATATGGCTCGATGAACTTGTCGACACTTCCTTCGATCCTCCCTGGCCCTCTGTGAGATTTTGTCTCCCATCCTCGTCTGCAGGCGACTCACTCGTATGGGATGACTTTAAAGATCAGGTGGTCCAGCATCGTGACCTGCTCGGCAATCTCCAAAGCTGAGTGGTTCTCAAATGGTTCAGTCTTACTTTCTTCCATCGCCTGAATGCAAAAATACATGAAAAAAAAAAAAAAAAACCAAAGCAATAATTAATGGTAGTCAAAGCAGAGTAATCGCTGAAAAGACGGTTTCTGTGTTCCCGCTAACCATCTGTGTGATCCCTTCAATGGTGGCCTGGCTGTCTCCTGGATCCTCCTGAGTGAGCGTCCTGAACACCAGAAGACATAAATGCTTTTCTTCAACAGTTCTGTTTCACGTTATAACAATTTATTCATTTAGATTTTTGACTTCAGAACTATAAACCACACACAGGGCAGGACCTTTCCTTACAGTTAAGGCATGTTGTTGTCATGGTTTTAATTGTTTTAGTAGACTCAACTTCTGTTTGATATTAGATTTCTTTACGGTTTGGAGTCATTTTGGTGATTTATGGCCACCAGATGTCCTCAGCTGTCTCTGCTTCAAGCTCCTCGATCATCTGTATTCCTTTGGTAATCAGCACACTTGTGGTCATTGATTAATCACTCCTCCTTAGAAATATTCTGCTTGGTTTTTCTTTGGTATTTGTCAGATCATCTGTTGAGCTCTGTGTTTCTTGTTTTTGGTGTTTTGAGTTAAGTTAATAAAAGCTCCTCCTCGCATTTGGGTCCCAGCTGACCATTTGTGACAACTGTACTTATTTTAAAGTACGCCCTTCCTTCAGGCTAAAGATAATTTGTTTTCTAAGCTTCTGCCACCATAAAGCCGAGTTTTGTATATTTTTAGCAATAGGTAAAACCAAACCAAGGTGAACAATGATGCATTTCATCTCCAGTTCCCCAAATCTAATCTTTCAGAAGATTTTTTGAATCAATCACATTTATGCAAAAATGTTCTTAAAGCAGTGCTCACACACAGATGTGTTATGTATGACTGTGTATGTGTGATCATGCGATAATAACGGAAAGCCAACCTAATAATGTTGGCAGCTGCCTTTCTTTCCTGTGTCAGGAGCTCTGGGTCATGCATCACCTCCTCCAGGAAACCAATTACCCGCATCTTCAGTTCTGTGTTCTTCTCAAAGTCCTGAGGACACACACAGGAGCAGCCACAGTGTCATTACTGAAGTGTTGTCGCCTTCAAAGACATAACAGATAGATGGGGGGTGAACTTTACCTGCGAGTGTTTGGAGACCCAGTGACGTAGCACATTCAGAACTCTGTTGGTAGCAGCTCGTCGGATGACAAACTCTTTGTCTCCGTTCCTCTGGTCTGTAGGAAAACCTAGAACCAGGTTTAATACAGTTACATTTAAACTGACTAATACTTTTATTTCTGAATGACTCAGTCCTTCACTGAAATTACTTCTACAGACAAAAAAATGACTTGAAAATAAACATTTAGTCCAGGTGTTTCCTGGGGGACTTCACTTTTATTTCATGTATCGCCCCCTCATTCCAACCTTTATTTAAATTTTTTTTTTAAAAACCATCAAATAATCATTTAATTTTTTAGATGAAAATACAACTTTTGATTGTAAAAATTTATTTTACTGATGATATAATGAGTGTGTAAAAAGTGCAGAGGAGTCGCTGTGATGTGAGTGCCCTCTTGTGGTTTTCTAGTGCTAAACTGTCTCTTCAAAGGAATTTTTTATTGCTTAATTGATAGTATTGTCTCCCCATATCTAAACTTTCTCAACAATCAATAATTAATCAAAAACTGAACATTTCAGATCTGCTTTCTTTGAGTAAGTTTTGGCTGTTCACTTTAAATTCCTGAGTGACTGAGTGGAGAGCTGCAGAAAACTTACAGATAGTCCTGAACAAGCATCTCTACCGGCGCCAGATGTCACTGACCTGTGCTGGCGAGGGACATACGGCGGTACTTCTCCTTGGTTGGCGTGCCTTCATTGGCACCAGCCGTTGCAATGGCGAAGGCCGAGGCAGCAGAAAGGGCACTGCGGTTATTGTCAAGCTCCCGGCAAGAAGACACCACCATACCGTTGTTGAAGGAAAACAGGGAAAACTCTGCAGAGGAGAGGATGAAAAATCATAGGTTTGTTTATGTTTTTTATAGTAACATCATCATGCACATATAGAATTACAAAAAAGCCAAGGAACATTCTCTTTAATCTGATAAGATCTGCTCCTTTAGTGCGCTTTTCTGAATCTAAAAGAGACATTTATTATTACAGATGATTAAATCCTCTCTGGAGATCTGCAGAAATGTTGCACAAACTGAGTTGTTGACCATCGGAGGGCAACAAAGAGCTAAAACAGACTCAGAACAGTGTGTCCTGCAGCTCTTCTCAGTGACGGCGTCCACTCCACTGTGCCTGCCTCCCTACCTTCCCTCCATTACTCACTTGTTCCCCCCTCTGCCTTCCTTCGTTCAGACGGGGGCGGCACACAAGAACACGCACATCGTTGCTAAGGTACAAGGTTTCCTTCCACCTACTCACACAAGGCACTGGCTTCCCTTGTATCATGCAACGTAGGAAGAGAAGACACTGGGGATGAATTGTGCTCGACTACCTACGAGGTGGATGCTCCCTCGCTGTTCAGAACGGGGAGGGCCGGGATGCTGTGGGTGGTTTTTATCAAGACCTTATTTGGCTGTAGGTATGCTTGTCTGAAGGAGGAAAAAAAGTTTGTTGCCAGTCTTCTGTGGCTATATTTATTTGTCAATCTGAGCGTGTTCATCTTTTTAAACTTGTGGCATGAAAAAGATGGTCATTATAATTCATAATTCATTGAAATTAATTAACAGCTACATCTTGATTGAATACTTAGAATTTGGTTTGTATGTTCTCAGAAGCATACAATGGGTTTGATGATGTGAACACCCAAAATATAGAGATATTTGTCATGCTTCAGTTCAGGATAACCCTTCTCTTTAGGCCAATTTGACTGTAAAATAGTCAACAATGTTAAAATTCTTTTACCACTTGTTAAACTACTCATTTAATATTATCTGTTTGAACAAAAGTATTGTTATTTGATCAATTGATCAGCTGATCCCTTGTTTTTGACATTTGCCAACACACTTGACACTCAATAAACCACAGGAAATTTGCCGGCCTCTTGCATTTTTGCAAATGTTTTGGTCCTATTTAACTAGTGGATCTAATTTTTAAGTAAATAACAAGTGTGGAGATAAAATGGAGAAATAAAATGAGGAGATGATATTTTAGATGAGATTTCAGCACAACAGCAGAGAGGCAGTGAGATGCTATACCAGAGTTTTTTGCCTTGACGTTTTTGGGTGTTGATGGTGACTTGGGCGGAGACATTTCTGCTTCTGCCTCATCACTCTGACTCGGGTCTTCATCGCATTCCTCTCTCACAGACAGATCTGTAAAAAGACGAAACATTTCACGGTTGAACTAAACTGGATGACAGTGACATTAAAAACATCTGTCCTCAAGAGTGAAGAAATGGAAACACTACATTGTCCTTATATTTTCATTGTCCGTGTTCCTTATTTGAGCCTCAGTTTTCTGCTCAAATGACTAAGTTATAAAAGTTATTTATCTGACTTTTCTGCATAACCAAGGCATTCTGAATACACTGAATAAAAAAGATCCCTTAAACAGCTTCTCTGACCTTGCTTGCTGAGGACAGACTCTTCAGGTTTGCTCTCAGCTTTGGGCTCCTCCTCATCAGGGATTTTGCTGGCCATGGTGCTGGACACATAGAGCTTGTTGATGTCGAGTGTGGTCTTACTGAAGGGTGACATGGTGGTGTGCATGCTTGCATAGCCGTTGGGAGAGCAGCTGAGTAGGTCCAGGGCTTTGCCCCCTGTGATGATGGGGATGTTGAGCGAGAGCTTGCGCCGGCGGTTTGGCGAGGACGACTTGGTGATGGAGAGGGGAGGAGGGGAGGAGAACTTGCGGCTGGCACGTGGAGACGTGGGTGGCTCGCCGTACAGGAGTTTGTTGTTCTGACTGCTGGCGAAGAAAAGCTCCAAGGAGCTGCAGGAGAGAGGAGAAAACGACAGAAGGATCAACCATTAGTATGGGAACATGTTTTAAAAGTTTTTAACCTTGGGAAAAGTGGACGTAAAGGGGGTGGGTGCAAAGTGATGCACATGGGAGTCAGAAGCAGAGAGGGAACACGTTAACTGCAGGGCTCCTCGGGAGCCTCTTTTTATTCAAGCTACTTTGTTTAAGACAGCATCCTCCTTGCACTGGGAGCCACCCCCTCCGAAGACCTATAAATAGCATGTCAAGTGACAGTGTGGGAGGCACGGGTGCTGCCAACAGCAACTGGCCCAGGGGAGGCCCACTGAGACACGGGGAGGGAAAAACAGAGAAAGGGGAGACAAATGGAGACAGAGAGGGAAAGTGGGAGAAAAAGACTTGGGTTTCAGTAATAATCTAAAACAAGCAGGGGGAGTGATGCAGAGAGGGAGGGGAGAACAGAGGAGCAACATTGTTGATGTGGATTCCACCGGAGCGCAGGCTGCTGGCTGAGAGTGGGCGAACGGGAAGCCTCCAGCCTGACATGATGCTGACTGCAGCCACGCTGGGTCTCCAGAACCCTAAAGTAAGAAGATTAGAAGAGCAAAGAGTGGAACAGGGAAGGAAAACAAAACAAGCAAAAAGCAGAAAAATAAAAACTCAGGAGAGGACGCAAGTAAAGGATGAAAAAATAAATAAATAATAATCAGGAGACAGGAGAGGAGCCTGACAAAAAGGAGCAAGGAGGAGCAGAAGAGAACAGGGTGCAAAACACCAGCATCAATATTTAATACCGTGGAGCTGCTGCAGATGATGGGGAAGGAGAAGACAGGAGAGAGGGGGTGGGGGGAGGGTGGGGTCCTGCAGCAGAGTAAAGGGTTGCCATGGTGACAGCGCAGCGGAGAGAGGGATGGTCAGACTTGTGGAAAGACAAATAAAAGCGAGAGAATGGAAAAAGGGTACGGCAAGGAATGAAAAAGACGAGGAGGGTGGGGTCAAGGAGGGGGACACAGTTAACTGAGATGGCCGACGGAAGACGGTGCTGGTGTGACCTCTCACCGCCTCCTCCTCCCCAGTCCCTTCTCACCTGGGCTGGACACTGAGGCATGATGGGCTGCTCACAGACAGACCACGTGAGAGCAAAGACTAATTCAGACACTGGGGGGAGGGGGGGGGTGTCCCACCTCTTCACTGCACCATTACTGAGCTGCTGCTGCATCCTCAGGTGGAAACGGGGAAACTCAAACTTTGTTCACCAGCTGCAGGCAGCATTAAGGCACTTGTAGATGGTTAATATAGCCAACCAGTGTAACACAGCCAGCTTCCAGGAAACATGCAGAGAAAAGCTAATTTTATGACAGAATGCATGAACATTTTTAATGGAAATGTTGCTAAAAAAAATTAAAATATGTTACCCCAAATTCTCTCTGTTTCCTTCCATAGAGACGTATGTCTATGATACCTTCTCTCAGCTGTTGGAGTGATGTAGTTGTGGTTACAAAGTTCAGTTTAGTCCAGTTACTCACCGTGCAGGGATGGCACTGATTGGCTTCTTGTAGATGGTGATGAGCTTGTCCAGCACCACGTCAGCGCTGGTGAAGACCCGGTACGAGTGGAGGAAGGTATTGAGGAAGTCGATGGAGAGGAATCGCAGGTCGATCAGCCTCTCCAGCAGCCGCTCCACGCTGGCGTAGCGGATCTGCAGCACCTTGCACGAGTTCATCATCTTGCTGAAGCGAATGTCGACATCGTCGCAGTACAAGCTGGTGTCTGACCTGTTGGAGTTCAACAAGATGGAAATAGGTCTCAGGGCTAATGCTGCCCACCTCCAATTACAGCATATTTAATAGTCGCGTGTGTCAGTGGTCTTGATGTTGCTACACAATCTTATACAAGCTGCACTGCCAAAAAAACTTTGCATGCAGTGATTTCTAAATTTAACTAATGGAAATAACCCACAGAGTCATTTACTATTTACACTGAAGGAATGGAAGAAAGAATCAAAACATCAATGGATGCATGTGTAATAACAGATTTTCTCTGTGTCCTTTGCATAACATGCTAACCCATATCATCAGTGACTGCAAAAATGAGCTTGTTTTCTTCACACAATATTCTTTAAGTGTTTCGTTGGCGCTCCACTGAGCCAAAGTGTTGGTAACCTCTAGTTGCTCGGTGCAGGTGGTGATTCATCACTGAAAACCACTCTGATTTAATCCCTCACAGTTCATACCCGTTTCTCTTTATGACACCGTAAGCTTGTTTTCTTCAGCTTTGTTGATAATGACAGGTTTAAAATTAGACTTTCTGTATGAAATTATCATTTCCTTCAGACTTTTTTTTTTTTTTTTTACAGTTTGCTAAACAAAGGCTCCTGTTTTTGCTCATTTTGTTGTTTCCTATTTTCATGGCGTACTGCTTCAAATTTCTGCCGTGATGTTGACGTCTTGTTTGATAGAGCAGTGTAGGTTTTGTTTTTACGGACTTCCTAATTTTTTGACACTTGCGCTAAATTTCAGACAAAGCTGACTGGGGACAGCGAACAACTTTTGCCACACTGCGTTGATTTAGACTTTTAAAGAAGTTTAGTATTTTTGTTATTATTTCAAGTGCCTGTATTTGTTTTAGTTAGAAATGCAAATTATAGGTGGTTCAATAAAGCTTTCCTTCACTTGGAAAAAAAATACAGATTTTTCTTTTGTTGTTGTTGTTCTTCCCACTATAAACAGATAAATAAAATTTCTCCATTAGTGGTGGTTCTATATTTTTGGCCAGGGGCTGGATGCATGTCAGTAAAGCTTTTCACAAGAAGAAAAGTAGAAAAACAATTGAGTTTCTGTGCTCTTAAGTTCTTTGTGCTTTTTGTGGTCTTTTTATGGAATACTAATATCGCTTTCTGACTGTGCATGTATAATGTATGAGCATTGCTGCGTGGTGCCAGACTCTTACTTAATCATCTGTGGGACGGTGACTTTACTGTTTTCCTCGAATGCGTTCATCATCAGACCGTTGCAGCGGATGTTGTCAATGCACTGCGAGCCACAGAGACAGACAGAAAAAGAGACCTGTGTGAGTAAAACGACTTCAGACAGAAAGTAAGCTCAGAAACTTGTTGATGAAAAAAAAAGGTTTCAAACCCTTCGTCCCAAAGTCAAATCTGCAGTCAAAATCATCCCAGGTTCTTTGTCAAACCCATTACTTTGATGAATATATACAGGTGGGGCAACACACCTGACTGATATCACTCGTCCACGCTGACTTTTCCTGTCGGGATGAAGCAACGAGGATGACTGTGTAAGGCTGGCCCTCTTTGGGCTCCACCATAATCTTAAAGTCCAGGTGCTCTGTGTCCTGGCCACTCCGCTCCCCTTTGGCTGCAAGGCACAAAGTCAACAACCTTTATTTATTCAGAAAAGAGCAAGAAGAGAAGCTGTTGTGCAATCAGTTGAGCTGGTAACAAGCTAAACAGCAGTATTTTTTATTGTTGCCTTGAAAGTCTACAGGTCTATATGGATGTTGAGTTTCTTACAGTGACTTTAATAGAAACTGCGTCACTAATCTAAAATCACTGTAACATGTGTTTTAGTGTTGTGTTTTACCGTGTGGGCTCACTTTAAAGTCCCCTGACAAACCTATTAAAGTGGGAGTGGAGATGATAGCAGTCAGGATCTCGGAGCAGTTTGTGTTTGTTTTGAGTTCATTTGTTGTTGTGTTTTATGGATATTAAGTTTTATCTGTTGTTTCCATACGTTTCAGCTTTGCCTTTTGTCCTACGTGTGTCCGCTGTTTCCCTCAGCTCCTCTGGGTTCTCAGCACCTCACACCTGCTCCTCATCCCAGTAATCATCCCTCGCAGTGCTAACAACCCCAGCTCACAGTCGCTCATTGTCGTATCCTTCGGTTTGTTCTGTGTTGTAACACAGCTCGGTTTGCCTGCTCCGTGGGTTTTTGTTCGCCCCCATGTTTGATTTTCCAAAGTATTTATTTGTTGTGTCACGTTTATTCACATCTACACCTCAACTGTGAGACACAGGTTCTAATTAGGTTCAGCTTTATATATAGTTTGAAAATTTAATCACAGAAAACTTGGGTTGATCAGTAGCTCACTGAGCAGATACCTCGACCTGTAAATGCGCGTTTATTAAAAACTAACATTCTTAAAAGGAGTAAATACAGTCTATTGTCTTACACAACATATGATCTGTTAATGCTCAAGGTGTGTATTGAGGCTGACTTTCAGCTACTACCACGTCAAATCTTAGCTCAATATCTGTGAAAGTTGAACGAGTTATCACCACTTTTGGGTTTGCTAAGGTTGCTTATCTGTAATTATATCAACTCTAAAAAGTAGTTAATACTAGGCATATGTTTAATGATTACTTTTTGATAGTTTCAATAAAATCACTTGACTAATGCATGAGATATTTTGAAGTCAAATAATAAAATCTGATGCACAGGGTAACTTACACTCATCGTCTGTGCCCTCTGGTTCCTCCATCAGGGTGCAGTCTATGAGAGACACCACTCCGTTCTGCGATCAGAATGAGAGGTCGCAGCAGGTCACTGGCTAAAACAAATCTGTTTTTACATTAAATTCAATCTCTTATTAATGTTAGTCAGACTTTGTCATCAGGTCTGAGGTTGTGATTAAATAAAATAAATAATTTCATGATAAAACTTTAAGTTTTAAGTTTTTTCTGAAAATGGAGGATGTGGAAACTACATCCTTGGAAGCTGAAATTCTAAATTCGCTTCAAGTTAATAGTTAGTTCTAATATTTACAAAAGAGTTCACATGCATTTACTATTTATTTCTTTTTTAGTTTTGGTCCATGTTGAGTACAGTGAACTGTACCTTGGTGATGTGAAGTTTTCCTCCTGACCCTCGCGTACAGATGATGAGATGTTTGGAGAAAAGGAAACACTGTCTCTCGCCTTCCTTCTTCAGAGACAGAGAGCCCAGTCGCCCTCTGGTGATTTTGCCTTTCTCGCTCATTGGCACCTGGATCAGAGAGCCTGAGCAAAGAAACAGGAGAAAACAGACAGCTTGCTACTATTTTCATGTCATAATTTGGGAAAAGTTTCAGGTCTCTTTAAAAAATGGACAAGAATAACATCAAACAAGTTAAACTTATGTGACTGTCACTAACTATTTAACAAACTTTCATGGTTAAAAAACATTTGGCCTGCAATAAAGTTTTTTAGATAATTTTCTACTTTTTTAATATTATCAGAATAATCAGGATGAATCGAACAGTCAGTTAAACCTGTCTTACCTTGTCGTACAAATGTCTGACTCGTGTCAAGAAGCACCTCACAACCCTCCACAATCATGCGCTCAATGGCCAGGTTCTTCCTGATGTTCTCCGTCTCACTCACCTCGTCATGCATGATCCTTGAGAGAGAAAAAACAAATATACATAATTAGGTTTCTTTTATAATGCCTTCGTGTAGCTGGTTCATGATTATGTAACATGAAAAATACAAATTGATCAGAATAAAACAAATTTCTGTCTGGTGCTGAAAGAAATCAAATGTTTTAGACCTGATTCAAAAATTTTAAACTTTTTGAACCCAGTAGGTTATTTTATTTGCAGATCGACACGAAGGCAGTAAACCTACCTGGAAAGTTCCTCCAGTTTTGACTTGGCGTAGTCCAAACTGTTTCTCTCCACGTGCTCATGAGGAGTGTGAGCCAGTAGCTCGTGCAGCGTCAGGATGTAGCGAGGGATCTGAGAGGGAGAGAAGAAGAAGCTTTAAACAGGTTTGGCTTCGAACTTTTAATTTCTTTTTGTTGTTGTAACGCTAATAATTCTTGTACTTTAACTTGGAGCACTTTAATTAAAAAAGAAAAACACACCAATTATCAAACTTTAAGTTTCTGAATAAACCCCCCATCATGTCTCCGACAGATTACGCTTCTTATGATAAAGGCTGAAAAGCTTATCTGCTTTCACTATGACACTACGTGGGAGCAAAATAGAAAAAACAGTACTGCAAATAAATAGTAATTTTATGTAGTAAGGATTATAAATTTGCATTGCAGAAGAAGTACACCTGGTTCTGTTTTAACCTTTCTGCGTCACAGTGGTGCATCTCACCTGGAACATGGGGTAAGTGAGGAACGTCTCCAGTGTTCTCTCCTCGCAGTCGGGCTTGGCCTCGTACTGCTTCAGCAGTTTG
The DNA here is from genome assembly GCF_001649575.2 of Kryptolebias marmoratus. NCBI lineage: Eukaryota > Metazoa > Chordata > Actinopteri > Cyprinodontiformes > Rivulidae > Kryptolebias > Kryptolebias marmoratus. The sequence continues at coordinate 13,607,201 of NC_051444.1, forward strand.
TCGAAGTCTCGGTTCTGTTTGCAGTGGGCCAGGATCTGCAGGCTGTACTGGTGGTTCCTCACGAACTCCTGGTAGATGTTCAGCATGGGCAGCAGGATGTCGAACAGGTCCGCTGAAAAGAGAGGCAGCAGCGCTCACGACTACTTCAGGTTTTAACTGCAAAAAAATCAACAATCAAACTCTCTACAAATTTCCTCATTCAGAAAGTAAAAGTTTGTATTTTTTGTCGTCCTGAATTCAGCCTGAGCTGATCACAAACAGGTCTGCATTTTAAATCTTCCAAGATAATGCTGGATTTTTAGTTTGTGAATGATGTTAGTGACACAAACCAACTTCCTATGGTTGTTGGAGAAAATAAAACCAAACTGGGACTGACTGAGTCTCTGTGCCTCTTACCCAGCACCAGTGTGGGCCAGCTGGCTATCCTGGCCTTCAGACCCTGGTAGAAGATCTGGTGGAGAAACATGATGGTCTCACTAATGAAACAGAGACAAAAAAGTTCATTACCAACTAGTACTTTGTTTCTTCTTCTCTTATTAATATATTTCATCACTGCAGTCGCTTCAGTGCAACAACCGGGCGACCAGCAGCCACCTGTTCAGGAAGATGCTGCTGACGTCATCGTGGGTGATGGGCGGTTTCTTGGAGCTGGCTGCCATGCGAAGCGGCCGCAGGAAATTGTTGACCAAGATGTGAAGCTGCTGGACGTACTCGGCTTCTGCCTCAAGCATGCTGAACACCACCTGGTTCCTCTTCCTCATGCTTTCAGCGTGGGGGGAGCGGATGTAGTCCTGGATGATGGTTTTCCACTTCCGGCGGCAGATCCAGCCTCGCAGAAAACTCTGGACCTGCGTTGAACACGGTTAGCAGATAGGGATCATGCTGTGTTTCACATGCAGACGTGAAGCTAATACAGGAGTCGCCCTTAACTTCCCCTTCACCTTCTTTATCTTTTTGATCTCCGTGTCATCCTCACTGGGCGGCACCTCTGGGTTAGACTGGATCTTCTCGTTGTCCTTCAGGATTCCAGAAATCTGAAATTCAAAACAGCCAAAAAGAAAAAACCTTAAGTACATTACAATTTATTATTTATCAGACAGTTTTATCCAAAGAGCCCCTGTTATAAGCATAACAGGAGGAATAAGAGTTTTTTTTTTCATATTTTGCAACATTACCATTATTTGTGCAGCAATAAACTGTGCTTACTGACAACAGTATTTCAGATATATTCATTTATTTTACACATGTGGCTGTCTCTGATTTTCTACGTTCTGCACATATCTGACCTGCATGCAAAACGTTTTCTTGATGCTTTAAATCTTCTAATGACATTGTAATCCATAGATAATAAAAATCCCTGCAAGATACATTATAAGTACGTTGTTGAATCAGTCCTGAGGGTCGATTCCCTTTTTGTTCTTTTCCTCCCAGAAACTCAGCTTTTTTCAGATGACCTTTGAAAATCCTGTCATGTTACTGACATCCTGAATGACTTTAGTTGTTTTCTTTGGCTCATTATATAATATATATATATATATATATATATATATATATATATATATATATATATATATATATATATATATGGAACATTGCTTGAAAGGAGTATTTCTATTTTACAAACTATTATTTTTCCAATTTCAGTGCAATTTTATTTATTTTATTATAACTATAAGCCACAGCAAAACGAAAAGGAACAGTTTTCAACAATATGTTGTATTGTCTTTAAACTGTTTTCAGTTCAGTTAGATATGCAATGATTAGAAAATATGTTATATGAAATCCAATTTAGAATCTGATGTCATATTTTCTAACACTGATGCATGTTTTTATTTTGGTACCGATGTTTTATTCAGTTATGTAAACTACTGCCTTTTGATCAACTCTGCTTTGGTCCATTAGCTGCTTCAAAGCCCTGACAGACACAGAAACTGAACCAGACATTTTAAAAAATGTCACTTTATTGTATTTTATAATGGCCTGTTACATTCTCACCCATCGCACTCAGACTGTGAACATAAAAACCCTTTAATAAAGAACTGATAATAAACAAAGTCCATTACTAGTGAACACTTTAGCCATGAAAAGGGAGAAAGTAGCTCATTATTTTGTAGTGCACACTGTAGTATCATGGACAACAAAAGCTGAATCATGCATATTGAAAATGCTGGATTCAATTGAAGCATCCATTAGCACATTAAAGAGAGACACATTTGATCTGGTTTAGGCTGAATAATGAGGGTACAAAACATTCAGCAGTGTTACAGAGTCTCCTGGGGTTCTGCAAGCTGCAAAGCTCAACATAAACTCACAATTTGTGTTTTCTTTTTTACACTGGGTCGAGACCTTTTTGTCTTATTGTGCCCATTTTGTGTTTTTGTCCTCTCTGCCTCATTTCTTTCAGTTCTATTGTGTCCTTCTCCTTTTCCAAGGTTTACAACAATAAATAAAACCACATGTGCACACAGACATATATGAAGCGACCATGAAATTACAAGTTACCTCCAATTTCAGCCGCTCTATCTCGATTTCCCCATCCTCTATCTGTTGTCGAAGTTGCTTGGCAACCGTTTTCTCCGTCTCCACTATTTGGAGTAGATGAAGATACTTCTGCATGAGGGTCTCGTGCTCTGTAGCCAGGTTCCTGTAACTGAACAGACACAGGGCGAGGACCTCGTTAACACGTGTTTCACGGGCTCCTTGTGGACTTCTCAAAGTTAACGCCGACCGGGGATCGGCTCACGTTTCAGTCTCTCCATCCACACAGGGTGCAGCGCGCTTACGCAACCAATTCTTTAAATACTTGTAGCGCAGCGTGTGTAAAAGCCGCTTCTGCTCGAGCTAAAATTCTGCAGATTACACACTTCAGCTGTTTGTTTTGTGACGCTTGAAAGGATTTTATTGAACAATACAGATTGTTAACCCCAGAAGCAAAAAAAAAAGCAACTAAAACACAGATGAGAGGAATCTGCACTCAGACACCAGTGTCTGTCATTACAACGTGACAGGTCAGCTTGTCCCTGTACTGTAAGTTCTGCTGCAGCGGCTGACCACTAATCAATTTCATTTTGAGCAAGTTCAATCAATTGACCTTTTGACAAACAAATGCACACAGATGACATTTAAAAACTTTGCTTTCATTACTCTCTTTTATGCCCAACTCTTATAGGATTATTTCTTTCATATTGCTTTATCAATATTTACGTCTATCCAGCGATGCACCTTTTTTACATAAACAATTCAGTAAAATTGATATTTGACCTTAAATTTTGACATGTGTATTGTGCTTCTCGGGGAGGGGATTTCTGACAAGAAACAAATACAGTGGTCGTAAAGCAGGGAAAAATGGCCAACAAGTTTATTTGTAAATCTATGTCCAGTTCGAACAAAATTGATCGGCAGCTTTTTCTGTGAGGCGTTTTGATCAGAAAGTGGAAGATATGTGCCGTTTTGTCTTTAGCAGCTGGTTGTATTTGGTAAATCCAACCTCACATCATAAAACTAAAGCTAGTTTTAAAAGTCGAATGTAAAACATTAAGTACAACCATTATTCAGTCGTCAAACTACCATGAACAGCAATTACAGTACTTGAAGGACTCATGCTGTGTATGACCTAATCGGTCGCTCACATTATTATGAGTTAGGATTTGCTTGTCTTTACAAAGTTGCTTTAGAATTTCGCAGGGATTCATTTATGGGGTTTTTTCACTGATTCTGTCATAGATTTGCTGCTGTGTTTGGAATCATCTTTAGATCTCAGGCAGACGCTGTAAAATTTGACTAAAATAGTTTCATGGTCAAAATGTGGTCAAACTCAGTCTTCTCTGTTTTAGGCGTGTTCCTTTTCACCCTTCAACTCCACAAATCGGAAAGAACAAACGTTGTGTTTTGGGGTTGTAAAAGCACCTTAGCTGAAAAAGGACATTTTGTGGCCAGATTTCTACTAGAAGTCAGAGTTGAAATGCTTTACGGGACTCAATACCGAATAGCCTTTGGTTGAACGTGAAGTTATGCTTATCCAGCTCTACACATTGATCCATACTAAGATGATGCACATTGTGCTTGTTGAAATTTTTGAGAAGTTAGCTGTTGTCTAACTAATTTTATGTTCTCAAGTGAAATCTTCAGTCTTGATGTTGAATTTAAAGTTGAAACTTTATTTGTATATCCATGATTAGACTACATTTTTCAGCCCAATAGATCTACAAACTTCACTTTGAGATTCTGAAAACTGAATTAAAGTCATTTATCAATGAGAATGAGGAGTCCTTCACTGACTAATGAAACTCACTGATCCTACACACACACAAACACAAACACACATCCAAGTTTGTGAAGGTGAAAGGTCATAAATGAGTTACCTGGCCTGTGTGATGGCAGCCACCCACTCATCACAGTCTTTGACGTCTTCTGTGCGCAGCTCCAAAGCCTTCTGGTTCTCATGATTGAACGTAACAGTGAAGTAATACTGGAAGACAACATTTTGGAGAAAAAGTTTAGCATTTCTTCAATAAATAAAATAAAAAACGTAACACCTAAAAACTTTCTAGTTTTGATGTAAAGATTGTAGAACTCAAGAATGTTTATGGGTGTGAAAAGAGGGAAAAGTCTTTTATTATGAAACCTCATCATGTCTGTAACAACTCCCCTTTGTCTTCACTTTAATATCCTGTTTTGTGTTTTCATGTTTTATTATTTTAGCATTTTGCACAAACACTCGCCATTTTGCTTCCTCAAAGATTCACTCTTGGAAACTTAAGTAAATGTACAGTCGAAGGAAATGTTCTTTAAACAGCTCATAAAAAAGTCCTTGCAATAAATCAGCCGCCACTATACTTTTAGTACATACAGGCTGTTTGTTGCTGAAATGCATGAGATTATGTAAAAATGATGCTTTAAAAATGAACCCCCACAAAACAATACTATTTTGTATCCCTCAAAACTGAGAAGCGACTCACTTGTGAAAAGAAAAAAAATGTTTAAATATTTCTGATGAGCAGAATGAACATTTATCAAAAATGTGCTGTCCACTTTGTGTCCTAAAAGCTGGAGCGTCTTCTACATAAACAGGTGATGTTAAATGAGACATTGTACGAAGGGGGGAAGTCCCATAGAAATGTTAGGAAAGAGGAAAAAAATGATCAAATAAATGTAAGGAGAAGGATAAATTTACATACTATCTAATAACTAAAGCGCATAAAAAAAATCCAATGTTTTGAAAAATCTTTGCTTGAGTGATTTTGTTTTGGTTGTTTTTCTGACACCTTGCCTATGGAGGGAAAAAAAGTTGTTAAAATGATTTTACAGTGTTGTTTATATTGCAAAGATTTACCCTGTAAGTTAGCTTTCAAGATAAGTATTTTCTGTAGAGATGACAGAAAGTGATGTTGTGATGTTGCAGGATTACTTTAGGTTTAAATTAATTGCATATTAATAACAAAAGCAGTATTTTTTGATGGAATCTGAATCACCCACCGCTTTGCATGTCAACAATTTAAATAAAGATGTTGTGTAACCTGTTAGCCCTCGGAGTAAGGGATGGGTGTGAGTCTCAGCTACAACCACACCAAATTTGAGCTCAACATCTGTAAAAACGAATAAGTCATTGCCATTTTTGTGTTTGTTGTTGTCAATTACCTGCAGCATCCATTTTGAATGGGAATGACTTAAAAACTTAACCAATCGTAGATGTGCATTCAATGATTACTTTCTGAGGGTGTCATTAAAATCTGTCAAGTGGTTCATGAGACATTTTGGTAACAGATAGACACTCAATCACGCACGCACATACGGACATCGGTACATGATCGCCCTCCGGTTGGGGCAGCAGGTGATAATTAAACAAAAAGGAAAACACCTAATCATCTTTGACCAACTGACATGACCCACATTCGCTCCCACATACACCCATATTTTTGGCACCTGCTAAAAGGAACACAATGCCAAAGCATGTTGTTGCACATTTTGCTACCCCCCCCCCNCCTTCAAAAGCACTTTTTCAGATGCAAATAGGGGTTGCCATGGTAACTGTGGGTTTAAACGTAGCTCGCCTTCTAAATGGGGAATAAGAACGTTTAAAAAGTGGAGCACTCCAAAGAATACAATGAGAACGGAGAGAGAGACAGACAGAGAGGGAGGGGGAGAAGGATCTTTTGCCTTTTTGAGGAGTGAGGGCTATAAAAAGCTCTGTAGCCCTGCAAAGTGGCAGTTGGCTTGGCATCTATCTGCTGCATTGTACCTCTCCCTGTCACACACACACACACACACAAAGATAAGATCTAGTATTCTCCCCGCTATCCCTCCTGCACACACTCACACAGACACACTCCGCTCGACAAAAATCTGAAACCTGCAGTAATCCGCACACGTAACAGGTTTAATGTCAGGAGTGTACAGTGGCGTTGCCTCCGACGACCTCTGCAGTCTGCTCACTGACTCCTGTGTCGTTCTCTGCTTTTTCTCCAAGAGGAGAAACCAAAAGGGGCAAATCTGTATGCCTGCACACACAGACGCATAAAGCATTAATTAGTCTTTCTGTCCTCGTTTCACCTTTTCCGTGCAGCCACTCTGTTTTGCAGGCTGTCAGTGGCGCACGCAGGACTTCAAGACGTATAAACAAGATCGGATAAGTCGAACAAGATGCGCAGATGTGGACGCATACAGGCCTGACTGACTGCACGCCACAGAAACTGCAGTTCTCATAAAGAAAACGTCTTCACGAGTTATAATTTTACGTGCATGTGCTCCTAGAATTAGAAAAATATGCAAAGGAATTTCAAATTTCCTTCCTGACTTTGTCGTATAAAAGAGACATGCTGAACAGAGTACTGTGTTATGCTAATCGAAGCCTTTCAAATTCATTCCATTTACTGCTGAAATAAATTTAGTGGAGCGTTCTGCATGAACGGCTCTTGTCAGAGATGTCACTCATAATTCATGCATGACCACAAGACGAAGCTCATCCCAAAAATATTTCCAAACAAACCACAAGCGCGCATGTTTGCCTGCAGAGCTACATTACATTACAATACGTGCAAAACATTTACAGCATCTTTACGCCGCCTGTAGCTCTTGTAAAACCCAGGTTCAGCACTGAGGACAGACACAAACGGGCAATAAAATGAACTGGAGTAGAGTTAACAGAGTTCCCATCTTTAACTGATCCTTTTAGAAGTTTATACAGCAATATGCAAATGTTGTAAAGGACGTCTAAAGCCAAAGGAAAACAACTGAACTCTGCTTCAGATATAAAGGATGAGAAAAGTAAACAACCTTCTTATTATGAAACATTATAAAACCAGTAGAAGGCCATATTTCAGATACAACATTAGACTTGTCAAACCATGAGGGACACTTATTCAACAGTGTAGAGTGAACATTTAGGAAAAGATCAACATTTTTCTGCATCAAACAATTACACACACTAAAGAAGGGCTAAAGTATTGGGAAAACATGCAATACTGTTGATTACTGTGATAACTTTATAATTTGCAACTAATGCAGTTTCCCTATTCATTTCATCTTTTTCTGTCATCACAATGCTCACAACACTGTCTGAGTGCATTAGGATTTAAGCCACTAATATCTAAATCCACAGTGGGCATTTCGAGCATAGGGAGTCCATTTGATTGCCAAATACATTGTTGGCATGTTTGGTTCTGTGATCTATTGCAATTCTTTCCAATACTGATATTACTGATATCTAGCTGTTAAATAAATTGTGCAGCCCTGCTCTAAAGATAGTTGCAGCCTTTTTAGCTCCTGCTCTTTAACTTAGAGTCTTACATAAAACTTAGGTCATATTTTGTTCCGCTTGCATTGTGAGCTGATCCAGTGAGCCATAATCCAGAACTGAAGTTGTTTTTACACTTTAAAGGTCTTCTTGGTGATTTCAATTGAACATCCTCACTCTGAAATAATCAAGCTATAGATTTAAATGTAAAAACTCTATATGCACGCAAGTCTGTAAGACTAAGCTTGTTTTGTCTTTATAAAACGTTGTATTGAAATGTTAAATTGGGAGAAAATACATGATGTAGCAACACATTGGGAAAGATGAATGTTTTGATATTTCATTTTTTTTAAAGTGGGGAAATCGTTTTACTCTTTTAACCAATAAATGTTACTCAAATGTCCCATTACTTTGCGTTTAATTTGAGGTCTTCCTCCCCAGTGTTGCATGGAGGAAAGAGACTGCAGCTGCAGAAATCAGAAGGTGACTGCAGTCAGAGCTCCCAGCAGCTTTTGGCTCCTAAACTCCTGCGTTTATAGCTCCTGCACTGGTTTCACTCGATGCGATGTGACGGGGTTTGGTGAAACTGTTTAGCTGTTGCACATGTTTATCCACCCCCAAAAAAAAGGAAGAAGAAGAAGAAGGAAAGGACCAAAAACAGATGTAGCTAAAACAGACCGGAGGGGTGGGGGGGGTGCAGTGATAAACAGCAGAAAGGCTGCGCCATGGTTTGGCTGTTGTTCATGGCTGTACTTAACAGCCCATGTTAATGAGGGAGCTGTCAAATGGACCACCGATATAAACCGGGGAGACACAGTTGCCAAGGTAGGATGCTATTAATATCAAGACCAGGAATTAAATCAATACGTCAAAGCGACAAGAAAAAAAGAGGGAGGGGGGTGGCTCTCCTCCTCAAGATGGCAACCTGAACCTGCAAAGTTTGGACGCAGCTGAAGTTTTCTTCTCATTCTTCAGCTCCTGTTTGATTCCAAAAGAAAAAAAAAATGCGAATGTGATAAGATACATGCTGCGGCGCTGAGAGGACGAGGAAGCTCAAAGCGGTTTGCAAAGTTTCCTCAGAGGTTTATCCTGCCAAAGGTAAACAAACAAACAAACAAACAAACTGGCAGTTTTAGAGCAGAATCCAGACGATCGGTTAGGATGACGCCATTACGTAACCCTGAACGTCAAGTGAAGTACAACTGCGATTGTTTGCGTACACAGAGATGTTGAAAGAAAAGACACAAAACAGCATGTGTGCTGGCTGCAAGGATGGGGGGCAACTTTCAGGGAATGTCCTCGTGTTTACAACTTGTTTCGGGGTCTTACCTGCTTCTCTAAGCATTCCTTGGCGGAGAGGGGCGGTTTGGGGGACGGTGCCCGGTCACACGCGCATCCCTCCAACAGGTACAGCCCGGAGGGGCGCGAGCTGGAGTCGCTCTCGAAATAAAACAGCATGTTCTGCAACAACGAGAACCACTTGGCGTGCCATTTTGTGTTGTCCGAGCTTTTCTTGCACAGGAAGCCGCGCCTCGTGCCGTCCTTCTTGGCCAGGAGCGCCAGATACGTGATGTGCCCATCGTTCAGCCTCATCCCCTTCTGCATGGTGGCTGCGAGAGGAGGTGCGGGCTTCGCCTGCGGGATTCTTACATCCTCTCGCCTCCCGCTCGGTAACTCCGAAACACAGTCACACTTGGTGGGCAGCAGCAGCCCACTCCTGAGCGCCCATCTCCACGCGCACACGGCGGCGGCGGCGGCGGCGGCGGCGTTGGATGCGCGCGCGGACGGAGTGAAGGAGAAGAGCCGTGCGCTCAGCTGCTCGGAGCTCTTCTGCAGGCGCGCATACTACACGCACCGTGTCAGAGAGGAGGCTTCGCGAGCATGATGAGGACCCAACTGTCCGCGTGCACGGAGCGCGCATAGGCGTCCTGCCCCTCGCACGGGGAGGATGCGCAGTCACGTGATCGGTCCCCGGAGCAGCAGCTTTCAGCACCTTGGACAGAGACAACCCACTCCCAGTATTTTCATTGGAGAAATGATTTGTATTCCCAGGTTAGAGGAAAACAGTGTCTATAGCAATAAAATATACATTACTTATTTAAAATAAATAAGAAAAATATCAGAATTTGGTGTCTCCTCGAATGCACAACATCACAAAGTAGACATGTTACTAAGAGGTGAGACTCTAAAACAAACCAAAGACCTGCTGAGTAAAAGTGGGTATTTCACTTTATATTTAAACAAGAGACTCAAGGACTGACAGATGGGAGATAATATCACAGTTTACACGTTTCAGTCAATAGCTGGATCTCTGAGATTAACAGCAATGTTACTTCTATTTCTTAGTTACACATGTGGAGAAACTTCATGGTACTCTTGTAAAAAACAAAAACTCAAAACTGATGTGAGTGGCTAAAAAGCTCCAGTTTTGTCTCATCAGTCTCAGAAACGTTGGGGCTTGTCAACATTCCTTTTGGTGAATTCCTATTTGGAGTTTTTGTGTTTTTCTGCCAACAATGGAGTCTCCTGGGTGTTTTTCATCCACGTTATCCTTCTGATCAGTCTGAGGTTGCATTTCCTCTTGCATCCACATCCTGGGAGGTTGGCTACAGTCCCAGCAACCTTATACTTTTTATTCATTTCAACAACTGTGTGTGTTTTGGTTTTTTGTAAGAGACTGATGCAGTCATGTTTATATATTACTAACCCTTCTCTTTCCTCAGGTTTACACTTAAAATTCACTAAATCTCAGAAAGAAATATGCTGTTGTTGTTGTAAGCTACATTACGGAAGCAATAAATCATTGAGGATTTTAACTCCTCTGAAAACCTTTTATCCCCAAGTGCAAAAACAGAAAGACAATTTCTAATTTCTTTCTACAAATATTAAGTATGTTCATTTAAATCAAAGCATTTTTTTAAAGTATTGGTAGACATTTTTTAAGCAGAAATGAAATCATTCATCCTCTGTTTGTGTTCTAAAAACATATACAAGTATGATATTTTTAAAGGGTCAAAGGGTCATATATTGTTATTTTCAGCCAACTTTTTTTGCAGATAAGTCATATTCAATGGGAGCGTGTTTTGATTTCTCAGCTTTAAGTTCTTCTTTCATTACAGCAACAGAAACAATCATGCAACCTGTTGACTTCCTGAGATACACAACTTTTTTTTTTTTTTGAAAATTGGTTTATTTCAGTTACTAACATATCAATCTTTAATTTATAGCAAATAAAGACTAGTTATATTTGTTATTATATTAAACATAAATTGTGTTTTATGAAACTAAAATGATATGGATTCAGCTGGTCAGGGTCTAACTGCATCTATTTACTTTTTTCTGTATAATGTCATGAGATGACATTTGTTATAAATTTGTTCTGTATAATCTAAATGAATTTATATATTTTTGAAATAATCTCTGACCCTTTGTCTCTGTCTTCTCCTGTCCCATCCAGCCTCGCCTTTATAGACACACAGCGAGTTAACCACAGCCTCTCCACGCTGTCCACTGTTGGTACATTTACATATCTAAGAGGGCGAGAGAGATGCTCATTAGGGCTGGCCCATAATTAATCCTGGATTAACATATTGGGTCGAGGACAAACACAATAGTTTGTTTCATCACAGGGTGTTTCGCAGTGGGATCACAGTGCTGTGTCTGTGTGGGATCATTCAAATGATCCAGGGAGGCAACAGGGTATAATTGAGTGAGATTCGACTGCTCTTTTCATTTAAAAGAAGAGAGGACCCTCCACTTTTAAGTATCCTCTTTTTTTTATTATTTTGATGAGGTGTAGTGAAGAGCGGCAGCAAAGTGAAAAGCGTTAGCGCTGCAGCACAGACTGAACTGCAGAGGCATTAAAAGTCCGAGTCTGCCAGGTCGCCCCAGGCTCAGCTATGATGCTGAGATCCTCCCATCCATCCCATAATCAGCCCCTTAGACAAGAGCGGTAATGAGGTGGTGATTCTCCGCCATGACTGGCGCTGATAGTAAGGATTATTTTTATGGCTTCCTAATATAGATGGTTTAAAAATGGAAAGTGATGCAGAAGATTGTCGAGACACAGCCGCGGTGACATTTGAGAAAAGGTCATTCAAACCCATGAAACTGTGGTCAATCAGAGACTGGCTCTTGGGGAGGGGTGTGGATGTCGGACATATTGTGCATCAGGATTTTGAGGCATCCTTTGTGGGTTTCTGGGTTGCCATGTCAAGCCAGAGTTTTCATCAGCGCAGACAATAAAAATGGGGTTAATGGAAAGTGCTGATAATCTAAGGGAATATTACAGGTGTGACATAAATATGCCTTGTCAATCATTCTCTAAATCAATTTTGTTGTTGTTGTTAACTCTGTTATGTTCTTCACTGAAAATGTTTGGTTTTAGATGTTTTTAAACCAGCTGTTTTTTGCTTCTAGTTTATTTGAGCTACATTTGGGACCAGCTGTCAGAGGTTTAGTGGTTCCTTCAGCCTTTAAACAGTCGATGTGCCGAGGTGTCCTTGAACAAGATGTTGACCCCTACAAAATGCCACCAATGTGCTGATCAGTGTGAATAAAACTCCCTGGATGAATGTGGGCTGTATGGTGGAGTGGTCAATGAAACTCTGAAAAACAATAGCAGATAGAAGGATGGACATTTATTAAAGGAAATTAGTTTTTTCCTTGTTGAATGCTTTTACTTATTTATTTGTGTGCTTGTTTACTTGGGTTGTTCTTTAAAATGACAAACAAAGGCTGGCCCTAAGATTCAATTGCATTTTGCTGACAGTTTACTGACTAAACTCCCCAAATCTGCACCTGTTTGACAGCAGAAGCAATCTGAAGCAGCAGCCTGTTAGGACTGCTGCCATTCTGTGGGAGATGACAAACACAGTGTTGTATTAAGACTTGTTTGTCAGTGACAATTACTGTATGAGTGTATTCAGACCAGTAAAAGACAGGTATACAAAGCTATGTTCTGTCAGGCATTAGGTTTTTAATCTATGACCACCTGTTTCCAAAACAAAATAGAAAATAATCTGACTGCTGTTTAAATTAAGGCACATTACATATCCTGTCATTTTCACTGTGTTTCTCTTCTGTGACTCCCTGTTGGCAGGTTGGTCAGAGTCAGCAGCTCTCTGGTTCTGGGCTCTTGGCTGCAGCTCGACACATTCTGCAGTGTGCCAGGTACTGCATGCAGGGTCACCACCTGGCTGCAGCTTCCTCTGTGCTGACAAAAAGCACAAGTTTTAAATGGGAAAACACACACAAACAGGTCTCACCCTCAAACTGCATTTGCTTCTCCAACAATACAAACCAAATAGGATGACATATGTTGTGGAAATGATGATGCATATTAAAATTTTTAGCATTGCATAACAAAAATCTGATATTTTTGAGTCATTTTCTCTCATTCACATCATGTTATCTCATGATTGTTGTTTCTTGGGTTGTATAATTTTAGATTAAGGAGTCAGCTGGTTTGCAAAATGCAAAGCAGGTTTTGGTTTAAATAGGCAGAATAAGAAGTCATCGTATTTGTGCTGATGAATAAGAATGATCAGATGTTCAATATGACATTCAAAATAACGCATTTGAAATGTTTTGTTTTTGTCTGCTTTAGTGTGTTCAGACCTTAGTGTAAATAAAAGAAATGAACTTAGTCAAACAGGAGATAGACTGACCCATGTGTGTAAATCCACCACAGACCCATAAGGTCCCCTAAAGCTGACTGGTCAGCTCTCTCTTGGGACAGTTTGACAAAGGAAGTGAGTTTTTCTCAATTCTACACAAACCGTGCAGAGCATTAATCTAGAGATAACATGTTGTAAAATGATGTTTTTAATTTTGGGGGCAGAAATAAGTTAAAGCTTTAGAATTGCATAAAAACAATTCTCAAACTTCCCAACATTTTCATACACTCTGTTAGATAAACATCATTTTATCAGTGCAGAGTGTACAGCAATCTTTTATTTTCTAAGTAGGTTGCACCGAAATAAGATCTGAAATAACAGCAGCAAAAGGTAATTGTTGTAAAGTGGTTAAATCTGAGTTTCCCCCCCGCCCTTCCACTCTATGTGTCCCTGCCAGAGCGACATCTGTGTTTCCAACAGGTGTCATTCCCTCAAGCTCGACACGCCGCAAACGGCTGGCCCAAAGACATATGCTAATGCTGTGCAGATGCCATATTGCAGATTTGAAGTTGAGGCATATTAATGAAGCCTCACGATCGGACAGAGGGTTGCTCTGTCCTTGACGAGCAGGTTTTTCAGGTGTGAGTAGAGGTCAGCGGACAGCACACCACCGGAGACACCGCTGAGGCTTTGGGAAACATTTTTGTGTAACACGTGGCTCTGAAGACACATGCATATGGGGGGGCCGAGCAGGCTCGCAAAAACACGCCCACATTCTTGCATTTGCACCTCTACTTTTTTGTCCACTATCCCTTTAATACAAGCACACACAAACACACACACAGAGTCCTAGCTGTGGGATGAAGGAGGCTGACTCACGAAGACATGTGTTCATTATTATAATGTAGTCAGCGAGGAAGCATCTGCAGATTAGGATCAGGTTGAATAAGTCGAAAATTTCTCCAGTGTTTTTTGATGCAGTCAGTCTTTGCTTGTTGACACACTCGGTGCCCTCTGCATGTGAAAGTCAGAGCAGAGGGTCAACCACAGGGTGGGATGGACCTCTGCAGCACTGCAGCATCCAAAAAACAAACCCAACAACAACAACTGTCATTTTACTGCAGCTTAAATCCTCATTGCATGACTTTTAGCTTCAGGAAGTTGTTTGCAGCAGAAATTCACAGCCAATCACATCACAGCAGAAGGGGTCAGAAGGTGAGAACTTTAAGAAGCTCAGCTCTAACCTGTAATTTGTTATTAATCACAAGTGAAGCATTTTGATGTAAGATCATCAAAGAAGACCACTTTTTCTTTCTTAGTGAGCACCCCCTGAAAGGATTAGAGTCCTATTTTTAAACAATAAGCTATTACCTCATCTTTGCTCTACAAATCAATACATTAGTTAAAACTGTTCTGTGCAATAATGCATGAGGAAACTATTTTAGAGCTATAATTAGATTACTTCTGAGGGCATATTGAAATTAATGTTTCAAATCACTCTTATCTTGCAGGCTCCTTCTTTTTTTTTTTTTTTTGTAAAACTAAATCTAACACCCTATTTATAGAGCGCTGCATGTTGTGATTTTTGTTAAGTGGTCTGAGGCAAAGTACAGATCAGCAGTCACCAGAAAACAATTATCTTTCATCATTGGTTTATTTTCAAAGCATGTGTAGTTGCTGCAAAAACTGAGTGCAACGGAAATACATTTTATTCTTTTGGTGGACTAACTGAGCGATCTCCAAAAGAGCAAGGCAATAATAAATCAGGTATATCACTCTGCAGGCTCGTTCACACTGCTTTCTGAGTGGTCTACAATAAACAGCGTGAGTCTCTGTTTTTGAACCCCCTGCTGTATCCTCAGGTTAAATCTAAAGTTATAATTTGTCCTAAACTCAGCCACAGATCACCACGCAGCCACTAGAGGTCTCAGTTTTCAAGAGGTTGGAGTTAAAGCTGCTAAACACACAAAACTGAAGCTTAAAGCTTTGAGCTGCCTGAAAAACAGCTACAGACCAAAGGAAATGTTAGTGAGGTGAAGGCTCAGACAAAAAAAAAAGATAAATCAAAACCTAGAAGAGAAAAATAAAATTAAACACCAGAACTGAAATATTTAAGTTAAAAAAGTGTGAAGACAACTTTGTTTGTGTGGCTGCTTATAAAACAATATTAATCCAGGTACACAGATAAAGTTCCCTGTGGGAGGAACAAAAAAAGTAAAATAACCTGTTAGGAGAAATGTTAAGATAAAATGGTTTGTTTCTAAAAAAAAATATGCAGATGATCAAATCACTGTTAGGATTGTTGTGTTTTCACTGCTTTGGTGCACATAGACTGGGGTTCGTCTCAGCACCAGTCTTACCAAACTGAAAGCTTTGCTCGCCCTCTGCTGTTCAGATGCTCGCAGTGACATGGGAGGCTTGTTGGGTCGCAGTTTGCCGGCTTCACCATGTCATCTGCCAGGTCCTGATGTGCGCTGGCAGCCCTCCATGATCACATTTCACCCTCCAGTGAACAGCAGGGGTGTAGCGCAGCTCTGCAGCCTTCACTGTGGTGCTTCTCATCTGCTGAGGCTCCAGGAAGGTCCACAAGCTCTCGTCTGGTTCCAGATTACCTTCTCTAACCAGCACGGCAGACTCTTCTGAAACATAAAAACAAAGAGGATGACATCTGAAGTTATTTGCTTTCTTTGGTTTTTATTATTATTGAACTGTCTGACATCCAGGGGTGGAAATTAGCACCCGCCACCGGCCAAATGCGGGTAAATATTTGAAGTGGCGGGTGAATTTGATCAACACACACGCCACTGTGGCGGGTTGGCAATTTGAACAGAAAAGGTGTTATTTGTCCTCTTGA